>NC_143555.1:133306250-133612500 GCF_054136105.1 Typopeltis vanoorti
AAAGATGTTTGTGACTGTTTTTAAATGGAGATGAATTTCATCATCTGCTGTAAGACTACCATCCACTTACTGGAAGCATGAAGTGGTTTGAAAAAGTTCCATGTATGGTCTCTAGAGCTGGAATTCTGGATTATATAAAAAATAAAAGAAATACATCATCTTCTTCTCCTTCTCCGTATTAGGCCTACTGGCCTGTTACATATAATTTATACCTTGAGCCATTCTAAGTCGTACTCGTCCTGAGGATAAGGTGACTGGCCCTATGCCAACCGGTATATTCTATAGCTGTAGCTGCGTGTGTCCATGGGGACAGGTTGCCTGCTTGTGGGAAGAAAAACCCTGCTGTCCACCCCTAAGACCAGCTAACTTGGCTATGTTTGAGAAAGATCCTTAAGCTTCTCACGTCGGCAATGGAAACCGAACCCAGAACACTCCTTTCCAAGGCATATGGTTGTGAAGCGCATAGCCACTAGGCTAACCATGTGGACTTAGGTTTTCTCTTCCACTACAAAGTGCTACTTTATCTCTGAACACCTGTTAACTCTATACAGATTATTTAGATGGATCTTATCCTTAGAAATAATGCCAATTATGCTGACCTGGGATTTCTTTAATTCCTCTGCTAGTTTCTCCTCTTTTGGATAGGTGGTGCTTCTGATACAAATGACTAAGACTAATGTAATTTCTAGATATGATGAATTTATGTAATTTACTATACACATAAATTACATAAGGCAAAATAAAGCATTTAATATAAAACACTTATATTTCATAATGAGTAACTCATCACATGTGAGTAAACACATGCAGAAGAACAAACAACTACATGAAGCAAAAATGGAATGAGAATAGATGTTATAGAGTGCTTTCTATTGCACTCTGGCAAGCATGATGCTATTAGGAGCCCATGGGAAACAGTAAATGTAGTCAATCAACAATAGAGCATATGGTTTGTTACATGGAAATGAAAGCATAAATAAAAAGATGAAAAAATAATAATTTTTTCCTAAAATAAAAATAAAATTAGAACATTTCCATAAAAAAACTGCATATATAGTACATATACGACAACAGATTATCTATGCGAAGTGTATATAAAAAGAGTATGTAACAAAAAATAAAAACCGACCAACCTATGAACACCAATATATTATATACACACAGAACAGCTATCTTTGAACAACCACCAGTGTGGATTCTGTTGCTGCCGATCAACAGGAGATTATCACATATATCACCCATCTCTAGACAAATGCCAAGGAGAAGTGTGATGAATCTCAAGTAGTTGCAACTGATATCTCCAAAGCTTTTGACTGGGTTTACTAAGCAAACTTCCATCATTTGGTCTATCTCAGGACTTCAGCAGTTGGATTGCCAGCTTTCTGTCTGGATGCACACTATGTGTGATGTAGACAGTTCCTTATCCTCTCGCCATTCAATTAATGCTGGGATTCCACAAGGTTCTTTTCTCTCATGAACCCTCTTAATTCTATATATTAATGACCTACTTCAGTTAACCTGCAACCCACTACACAGTTTTGCAGATGACACCACATTGCACTCCTCCCTTTCAACTTGATAAATCTTACTCTACAGAACTCGCTTCAACCTACAGAACATCAACCACCACAGCCTTCAATGCTGATCTCCAAACTATCCTCCAATGGGATTCAGATAACCTCATCAATTTCAATGTTAGTAAAAACTCAGTTCTGTCTTATTTCTCACAAAAAAAAGAATTGTTTTCTCCTAATATCATTTTTTTGATGTCACCCTGACATCAAACCTCTCCTGGCATAAACACATCACAATCATTGCATCCTCAGCTTCCAAAAAACTAGGATTTCTCTTTCACTCAAGACATTACTTCACCTCTGAATAGCTATTAACCTTATACAAATTAGAAATCTGCCCAGCTATTGATTACTGCTCTCACATTTGGAGAGCCCCCCCCACCCCCAAGAGCTCTCACTCTCTCTTAAAATGCTTGACTCAATACAGAGGAGAGCAATTAGATTGATTGATGACCTATCTCTTACCAACTCACTCCTCCCACTTCTACAGACATTTGGTTTCTGCAATATTTGTATTCTATAAATATTTCCATGTCAAATGTTTATCTGAAATGGCATTAATAATTCCCCCACTTAGTACTAAGTCCATTGGAACACAAGCAGCTGCTGCTCAGTATAAATTCATGTAAAGGTTCATTCGTTTTTTTTTTTTTTTTACCCTGATGATTAAATTAGACACCAAGAAATTATATTCTTGTTTAGTCCTTTATCCAAGTGCAAACAAACAAAGTTTGGTATGAAGTGCCTTCACAACTAGGCTACTTGTATATAGAGACCAATGACTTCACATTAACATGAAATCATTGAAGAAAGCATGTGAAGATACTTCAAACACAAACTTTCTTTGTTTACATTTGGATAAAGGATTAAACAAAAATATAATTTCTTGGTATTTTTAATTTAATTTATAACCAAGTGAAAAAACTTCAAACAACTAGCTCTAATCCAGAGTATTTTAATAATAAGGTGTTACACATTTTCATTACTTGTTTATGGGAAATATATGATTTCTGCATTACTTCACCCTTGGTACATAGTTCCAATTAAGATTACTATCAGGTCTATGGATTTGGGTTTTGAGAGTAGATGTGGTCAGTAAGTCAGGTGATACTTTGTTCGAGATTAGGTGAATCATCATCTCTGGTTATTCACTTCACAATGTAGTGCAAGTCTCTCTTGGATTAATTTTTGGAATTTGGATCGCAATTCAACATTCCATCAACTCTCTACCTTTCAGATGTAGGTAAGTATTTGGTGAGCATCCTTTTTTTTCTCTCCTTTAACTATTATTGACAAAGCAGAAGTCAATGAGAGATCTGAACTGGGTGCACCTGTACTATGAACAGGTACTCAAGATGCATGAGCAGACTAAGATGGTCCTGAAGAAGAAATGCCCACACCGTTTCCAAATGCAACACTCAATCCATCTCCTGATAAACCTAACACCAAACCACAGAAGAACCTAGCAGACATCAATGGTTTCCAATAAGTCAGCCGCAAAAAAAAAGCACAAGGAAACAAATAATGAAAACACGGAAATGCCCATGGATGCCTGTGGTGCTATTCTTTTCCTTTTGATACAGACCATCAAAAAAAAAAGAATAGCACCACAAGACAAGGTACAATGGATCACACTATCCTCAGCTCTAAAAGTAGATAAAATAGAATTTAGCAAGGCTAAAAACACCACTGAAGACATCTTCATTCAGCCACAGATAGTTGCTAACCACTGCATAATTTCCAAATTCATGGACAATAAAAGAGTCCATACCATACTTTCACCTTGAAAAATTAAGAATAAACCTGAAGGTGGTGTTGTGTGGTATCACTGAATCAGTAACAACTGAAGAAGCGACATTCAATCTTCAAAATTGTGAGCTACAGCCCATCGAAGTAAGTTGCATGCTGAGAGAGCAGACAAACTGTCAATGTTGCTTATGCTGGTTGAAATCAGTAAAGATGAGCATGAGATCTTTGACCTGGTTATCAAGCCAGAATCTCTATGACAAAGGGAATCCAATGGCCAATGTCACTGCTGTCAAAAATTTGACCATTCACAGAGCTGCTGTAAGAGTGAGTTTTGTTCCATCGAGAGTGGGGAAAATCATGCAACAACTACATGTGTGAAACTGAGAACAGAATTGGCAAAATTCATCGACCTGTACTGGACCACACTCTGCCAACTACAAAGGATGCAGAGAGCTGCCAGTTTCCAAGAAATTCGGAAAACCAACTCAGGCCCAGCCTGACACATCCCCCCAAAAAATTCGAAGATGTACCAAAATCTGCTCAGGCACATGCCTCATACACAGAAGTGGTGGCATATAAAAAAAGCTACAAAACCAAAATCTCAGCAACACAATGAGTCCAATAAACCTGCAAAAGCTGCAGCTGTTCTAGAGACATGCTTATTGGACATTATAATTCCAACACTAGTTAAATTTTATACTAATCAATAATGGTTAGTATACTGAATCCACTTATTGGATTCAGAATGTTTTCTGGCATGCCAATGGCCTAGGAAACAAAATGAATAAGCTTCAAAAATTCATGACGCCTCATGATGCTGACCTAATCCTGGTAAACGAAACTCATCTCTGACTAGCCGGCAATCCATGGCTCAGAAACTACATATTATATCATGACAACCAGCCCACAGGCAGGGGAGGTAGAATGAATATCTTTATCTAATGCAACACTGAGCACAGCGAAATCAAAAACCCTTCTAATGCTAGCACTGAGATCACAGGAATGGAAATCCAGAAAGCCAAATCTACTCTGTGCACAATTCTACCAGCAAATGGCTACTTGACGCTAACTTATCAGAGATATTGGACACAAACCGAGCAGTACTACTAGCAGGAAGCTTAAATGGCAAACATCCAGCCTGGAATAATAGGACCACTAATCAGAATCATAAAATACTCAACAACTTCACCACCACAAGGAATATCACGGTTGTTGGACCTCTAAAAAACACACACTATAGCACAACAACAGGACATCCCAACCATTTAGATTGCCATATTCCAAAACATCACTCACCAATACAGGATGAATGTGGTGGATGACCTCAGTTCCATCCACAGCCCAGTACTATTTCAATTAGGCTTAGACCAGGAAAATACTCGTGACCAGCTATCAGTATCAACTGAGAAAAGCTATTCTCGGGTTCATAGGCCCAGTCCCAACTATGAAATTTAAAGAGATGATTAATACTTCGATATATAACTTGGAAAAGCAGATAACAACAGCATTCCAAGCTGCTACCTCTGCAATACCATGCTCAAACACCAACTGTCTCCCAGAATCTCATCCATGAGAAGAACAGAGCCAAATGCCACCATCACAGGACACTGGCTCCTGAAGACTAAAGCAACCCCTCAACAGAGTCACATATTCAGTCCAATAAGCACTGAGGGACTATCAGAACCAACAGTGAGAAAAGAAACTGCTGTCCCTAAACACTAAGGAAGGTGACAAAGGCTCTCAGAGCAGACTCACCCCCCCTCCCACCAATCCATAGTGAAACAGGTTTGGTCTGTCATGATGCCAAGAAGGCAGAACCTTTGGCTGATATTTTAAAAAACAGTGCAGCCCAAACTATAAGCATGCAGACCTAGATTTCATCATGAAAGTTGATGCCAGCATACGCTACAAATATCCCAAATGACACCCAACCAACATCACCTACTGAAATACGAGAAATAATCAAGAAACTAAAGAATAGGAAAGCACTGGGCCCAGATGGGATTTCCAACGACATCAACAATTCTAAAATTTCAGTACTTTCTGCCACACCTGAAAGAAACTGACATAATCTTAATCTCCAAAACCAAGGAGAACTACCACTAAATCAGTCTGCTCTCCTGCCCAGGAAAGACTGCCAAAGATAATTAAAAGACTGCAAAAAATCACAAGGGAAGAAAACTCATACCCAATAAGCAGTTTGGCTTCAGTAAGAATCATCCCCAGTGTACAACATATCGACAACAATCATGACGAGAGGAATTCTTATATGAGCTTTTTTCAGTTGAAGGTGAGTTAGCTGATCTCATACAGTAGTAGTAGGGTTTTTTCCCCTCCCGGAAACTCTGGTTTTTCATCACACATACAGACAAATCGGCCTTCAGAACACATGCAATTTACAGACAAAAAATACTTGTTGTTGATAATGGGCGATAGATGGCGTTGATGGTAGTAGTGTCGTAGTTGGAGAATTAATTAGTAGTGGAGAGGATGAGATGTATTAGCGAAGTAGAGTATCCTCCCACGATGAGTCCTTGGATGCGTTCCATGAATATCATGATATTCATGGAACACATCAGTGTGGGATACAATTGGAAACAGCACATTGTTGCCATCTTTTGCGCATTGCAAAAGCATTCATCAAGATCTGGCATAGATGGCTACTCTATAAACTAATCAATGTCAAAATGCCATTAAGCCTGACCAGCCTAAGTGGTTCCTATCTTAAAAATTGGAAGCTTTGTGTGAAACTATAGGGAATCAGATCATCTGATTGCAGGATTACAAGAGTTCCCCAGGGCTCCCCTACTGTCATCTTTGCCATCTATGTGGCCAACCTCCCCTACCTCCCCTGTAGCCAGCAGTGAGCTATGGAAATTATTTTAACAAAGGGCTCGCATCGTCGAGCAAAAAAAAAAAATAAAAAAAAAATAAGGGGGGGGATAACTTAGCCCTTATAATACTTATATTGCAAGTTTGTAGAGCTTCTGACAGATATGATAATTCCTGCAGGATATCATCAATCATTAATGCTAGATATTTTAAAAATTCCAAATTTAGAAGTCGGTTTAAAAAGCCCTTGTATTCATCGTTCGGTGCAAAATGCTTGCATAAAGCTGGGTAATTTCTCCACAAAGCAAGAGCCATTCGTAAACTGCAAGCTGCCCATCGTGGTCCAAACACATGGCCGATCTTCAAAATTTCAATAGCAAGATCTTTTGCAATCGTATTTAATTCTCGTTGATTTTTTGGTGATTGATGATAAAAAGCATATAATTTATCCATAAATATTTCAAAATGATTTATTTCTTTAATGTTTTTATATCGAATCGTCTAATGCTAATTGTAAAACAATGAACTACGCAATGCCAAATCACAATGTTGGGAAATTTTTGTAGAAGTTTGATTGAAACACCTGATTTGTTTCCTAACATTACACTAGCTCCATCAGAACAAAATGCAATGAGATGATTTTTAAATAGTTATCAGAAAATCCATATGAATTTAAAGTAGCAATTATAGTAGTATGTATACATTCTGCGGTGATATTTTCTAGTTCTACAAGATTATTAAACAAGAAGAACAAGGGGCTCGCAAATTTGAGAAAATTTGCTTCAAGACATCACACCAAAACATGGTATGAACGCAAATTTAAAGAAGCTTGTGAGATCATTATCAACCACCCCAATCTAAACAATAATGATGGTCTAAAAATCCCATACATATGGAAGGCATATATTCGTTCGTCCCATGAATCCTTCCTCTCTAAGAACAACTATAAACAGGACTCTAGAAAATCCAGGATCCTAAATCCATAATAACAACTTTAATACTGAAAAATAGGACATCACTGTTAAGGAGAAAGGAAAAAAAAAAAAAAATCTATAAGAAAGTTTATTCATGTGGAAATTTATAAATAATTTTTTTTTTTAAATCAAAAATAACAATTGTAATAATAGATATAGGACATCACTGTTACTGGAAGGAAAACCATCTGTAAGCAAGAATATCTATTCATGTAATCAAAAATTAAATTAGCTTGATGTAATTTTTTTTTTTTTCACTAGAGGTCATGCCAGTGAGTAGCATGTGATCAAATCATTGTTTCTCTAGCTTACGGTTTGAAATGTAACGCAGCTTGTCTTGTATATTTATGTATGCTCCAGATGATGATCTTGATATGAAGATCAAAACATCGGGATAATAAAAAGAGTTATTCTAACACGGTTGTAGAATCCATAATTTCAAAAATGGATGATCAGAGCTATTCTGATGTACAGATTGCCAAGTTGATGCAGCTATCCACTTTAAGTCATTAAAGTAGATAGCTTCATCACTTCAAGACACAAATGTCCCAAAACCACACTGTGCAGGTAAGTATGAAATACACTGCTAATCAGCACATAACAAGCAAGCCAAGTGTACACTAAACAAACCTAATTTACATTTTTTTCTTTCAGAAACTGATAAAAGGATAAAGAACCAAAGATTATGTCCATCTTGGGGGAAGTGTTAACTATTAACTGTAACCTACGTGTCTCTTATATGTCTGGCTCCCACTGATGAGACCTCAACAAAGGTTGAAACCAATCTGGGTAGTGGCCCTTCCCATAATGCATATACATTATACATCCTTAAAAGGATGTGTGCTTTGCAATGTGGGATACTAAGGCAATTAATGTAAATTCACTGGCCTCTATATACAAGTAGCCTAGCTGTGAAGATATTTCACTTGCAAACATTGTCTGCTTACACTTGGATAAAGGATTAAACAAGAATATAATTTCTTGGCATCTTTAATTTCTAACCAACTGAAAAAACTTTCAGCAATCACTGTGATGATGTGATGAGATATACATTGTAAAACATGTCTTATATTAAATGTTTTATTTTGTCTTTACGAATTTCTGTTTATAGTAAGATCACTGCTTCTTCTGTTGACAGTGTCCATTTTCACTTTTTGTTGCCATCCAACTTGACTATTAAAAACAGCAAGGATGTTGTATAACTAGACAATGCCCAGGCTAACCAATACAGAATATAAGCTGGTTGACTACATCACAAATTGCCAGCTCATCATTTTCATTCAACATCCACATGATGAGAAGTTGTAATGCATTCGATCTGCAGGCAATCTGTACAATCTTGATTTTTAACATATCTATCAAATAAGATTGATTTTTTAGAAGACCTGTACAATCTTGATGTCTTTATTTTATCAGATTTAATGAAATGTATTATTCTTGAATTAAATGAATTTTTAGAAGCTATTTTATGTCTAAGCCTAATTTTTTTATTTCACTTAAAATCTATTTACTAATGCGCATGAAAATACAAAGTGCATTTCTGTGGCATTCTTTGGAATAAGGTATATTAACTTCTCAAAAGTAAGTAATCCACATTAACACACTTGGATAAAGGATTAAACTAAATTTATTATAGTCTAACCAAGTGAAAAATAAACTTTCAACATCTTTCTCTAAATCCAGAGTAATTTAATAAAAAGGTGGCACACCGTTTGGCAACTCCTATAGGTAGAGATGACCTTGCTAATGCTTCTGCCTGGTATCTCCACTTGGGCCTGGCTCCCACTGAAGAGACCTCAATAAAGGTCGAAACTAGTCTGGGCAGTGGCCCTTCCCTTAATGCATAACATTATACATACTGCAAGGAGATGTGTTTTGCATTATGAGAGATACTGATAGGAGTGTGTTAGCTTGCTCCACCTTTGCAACGAGCTGTCTGGTGTTGTACTACCTTACCCCAGTCCTGAAGATACTTTCAGGCGCAAACTTTGTTTGCTCACACTTGGATAAAGGATTAAACTAAATTTATTATAGTCTAACCAAGTGAAAAATAAACTTTCAGTACAGTAAGTCTCTGACTTACATGGATTTGTACATACAGGGATGCAAGCACTTTGACTTAAACTATCAATATCCTCTATCAGATGCCACTTTGAACATATTTCATGACTCTCCTAGCAACCTGAAACACAGCTCATAATGTCATCACCATTTTGTTTGTTTTTATCTCAAGTACAAGTTAAGTCTTGTTAGATAACCTATGTAGTACTTACTGAAAACAAAATATAAATCTCAAATATGAGAATAAATACATGTATTTACAGTGGTAAGAAGAGGTGCATTATAATTATGGAGAATAAATTAGATATTATTAAATGACATGAAAAGGTAACAAAGGCACAGACATTGCACAAGCTCATGAAATGAATGAATCGACCGTCAGAACTGTTATAAAAGATAAAGTTCATATTATGCATAAGGTGAAAGTTCAGCCATTCACGATCACTCTAAGAAAAGAGACATATAATAAAAAATGAAAAATTATTGGCAATTGGGATTGAAGACATGCAACAACAACAAATGCCCATAAGTCTTATACAAGAAAAAACTCAAGATGCCACTGCATGCTATAAACTGATTTACAAGGGGGGAAAAAAAAGGGCTGTGGTAGTATGGACTGTATGCACTAGTACACACTATGTGTAATACATGTTGATAATAAATATATAAGGCTGTTTGTATTAGTTTTCTTACTATTACATATGCTTTTTATATTCATATATTCACTAGAATAATGAGTAAACTTTCATTTTCTCAAAATGTTTTCTTTTCATAAGCACAACCAGTTTAGCTTTAATGACAAATATTAAGATATTTGTCAAAATTGCATTGTATTTAAGCATAATTTAATTTATGTAATTTTCAACTTGCACAGAAACTTTCATGATGAATTCATTGCATAAATCAAGGACAGCAAAAATGTGCATTGTTTCCCAAAAAAAAGTAGCAAATCAAGTACTTACTATTACTGTTCTAAAGCTGACAAATCAGGTATTGCCAGGTGTGAGGACAGCAATCAAAGATTTATCCTGGATATAATGCAGTTATAGTTATTTAAATAGGTATACGAATCTTCTGGGGAAGGCAGTAAACTAACATGCTAACTTTTTAAACAAACACAAGCAAAAAAAAAAAAAGTCGTGTGATCTTTTTTACATATACTAGTTCCCTCCCCGTCTGCTGTCCTGTAAGCCTGTGTAAAAAAGAGTGTACAATGCAGGTATGGATACATGTGATGGATACACCTAAGTAGATAACAACAAGCTTGGAAATAGTCATATAATTTAAATTCATTTAATTTGTAGCTGGTCTACAAATTGCAAATTAATTGGAATATCCTACATTCCATTTTTCATTATTAATGTTTTATATTACACAGCCAATGCATATTAAAATTCTGTGACAAAAATATTTAAGAGATTCTCATGCTAAATGGAATCCAACAATAATACATGACTAATGATATGCTGGCACCCAAGTACAAATAGGAAGGAGATTGCCTCCAGAAGACTATATCTGCATTCATGATGCAAGCATGTAAAATAATAAGCGACAGTTATTGTCTTAATGACTTTGAACAGAGAATAATAGTGAGATTAAGATGGAGCAGTAAGAGCATCCAGAAAATAAAATGCTCTTATAGGTGAGGATGGCTATATTAGTGTCACGACAACACTTTGATACAGAGAAAACATTGAATAAATGTTATACATAGCAGGAAACAGCTGACTGATGTACAGGGCCGGTTTTATCATTAGGTGAACCTAGGCAGTCATCTAGGGGAGCTAAGACTTTGGGGTTTATGTTTGTGTGAGTATGACAAAATATACATATAGAGAGAGACAATGTATAGGGGCACCTAAATTTTCTTTGCCTAGGGGCATCAGATACTCTCAGACCAGTCCTGCTGATGTGGAAAGGATGAGAGAAAAGAATGAGGAATGTAAAGGCTAGCTAAAATATGAACTAAAACTGGTCAAATACCTGTACATACTGCATCTGCATGCACTGGACAGTATAGTGTTCAGTGCATTCAGACCACCCATTGAAAATGCTACTTGTCTAATAAAAGAAGCAGCTGTTGTTATGGAAAGCAAAGGAATGTTAGCAGTGGACACCAGAGGAAGTATACAAAAAGATTAGATGAAGTGATAAATTCCAATTCTTGTTCTTTTATGCGAATGAAAAGAATCAGGTACAGGGCAAGAATGATGCAATGTGCTGACAGTGGAGAGATGGATTGGAAAAGATATTCCCTGGGACATTTTTGCCTCAATTACATCAAGCAGAGTAAACACAGTGCAGCCTCCTAAGCATCATCTCTTACTGAAAAAAATGCTTATTCTTGCTGCCTGTGATAATAACTTTAACAGACTGGCTCTTCAATCATTTGATTTCAATTCCATTGACATCTATGGGATGTAATGGCATGAGACCTTAGCAACAGGGACCCAAAGCTAGCAAATGTGCTGCAAATTGCATCGCATTTGCTAAGAGTAGAATACCATGGTAAGTTCTAAAATCTTCTAGAGAGTTTCAAGAATCTAATGTTCTGGCATTTCAAGGCTGCCATAAAGTGTTCAACGTACTGTTTGGTGGGAATTTATAATAAAATGGCAACACAGTGTACTTACATGACCATAAAGAGAACTGAGAGGAATAAAATGTGAGTATTAATTGTCTTCTTATAACAAGTTACAAAAACTTACTTTAAACAATGGTGATAGAACTGTGGATCCAGCATTCCCAAATTCAAAGGCATTTAACAACTGTGGAAGGATCTTATACTTGCACATATCTTGAGGAAAAGTATCCAAAAGTGTTGTTAATCCATTGAAAAATCTGCATGTTTCATTTGAATCTTTGATCTAGTAAAGAAAAGAAGAAAAAAAAAACATTAAATCAGAAATAAAATATGGAAATAATCTGAGAGGATTGTATAAAATGTGGGTAATGTGACATATCCTGTTTCCTTTTCTTAATGGAAACTTTATGGTTCAAGCACTTAAATTCCACATCAAGGCCATGAGTAGTTGACACAACCTGAAATGAAATATTAAACTGTTCAAAGAAGCCCATGCCTACTAATGCAATTGCCATAACCAGCTATTTATACCCTGTTTCAACTAATGAAAATAATGGATTAACCAACCAACAACAATTATTACTGTTATTACCCAAAACCTCCAGGGAGTCAATGATGCCTCAAAAGAAGCCACGGTTCACCAATACCAAACTTAACTTCTACAGATGCTCCCCCCCCCTTGTAACTATGCCCCAGTTTCTATATAATGATAAATTTCACCAGTCAATAATCTATAACACTCTTTCAGAAATTTATAAACCTCTATCACCTGTCTACAGTCCACATACTCTCAACACATCTTAATAATCTAATAATATGCACACAGTAGTCCAGGTGCAGTCGCATCAAAAAAGTGTAATGAGGCAAAATGATTTCCTTATCCTTACATGTCAATGTTTGCTTGTTTCAACATCACAATTATCCTCTGGGTTATACATGCAATTTTTACAATGTGACCTTTAACCTTCCTACTGATTGATTCCTTCCTAATGAATCTCTAAGATTGCTTGCCCTATCAGTTTCTTGTACCATAATCCCACCACCATAATGTGCCTTTGGAAACTTCATCAAGTCAAAGGGTATAAATTACACTAGCAAACAATGAACTGAGAACCATAATCATTTGTCAGCTGTTCCAGCTTATTAAAATAATTCTGTAAGTGCTGTTTATCAAGAGCATTCCTAATTGCTCTGCTTCTCTTTATATCATCAGCAAACAATTGAATATCTTCTGTCAGATACTTCTCAATACCATTAATATACAGGATGAATAACAACAATGGTCCAAGGAATGATCCCTGGGATACACAACATTGGTCACCCTAAATCTGGCATATTCACCCTCTCCCATATACCACTTTTTGATACCTGTCCATCAGCCACCCACTTATCTAGTTCAAGAGTTTATATTCCAATCTCATATTCTCCACTTTATACAACAGCCTTTCATGTGATATCCTATCAAATATCTCAGCAAAGTCCAGCAGTATCATAGTGTATCCCTTACACTTTAACTTAGCCATAACATTATTATAAAATATGAGATTTGCTAAAAAGGTTGGTAGCTTAGCTTGGTAGTTAGACACATCAGTTTTTGCAGCACCTTTATACAGTTTGCCGGTCTGGTTGGCTGAGTCATTAGTGTACGCTCTCCAACCAACAGTCTGTGGATTCGAATCCCGCTGTGGGCATGGATGTTTGTGATTGTCTTTAGGTAGGAGACGAATGTCATCACCAAGTATGGGACCACCACCCTGCTTATTGGAGACCTGAAATGCCTTGAAAAAATTCCATGTTTGATCTCTACAGCAGGACTTCCAGAGTATGCAAAAAATAAATGAAAAATACAAAAAAAAAATATATAAAATTGATAAAATAGGAAGAAAAAAAAAAATCCCTAACACACCCACGGTACAAAATGTACTATAGGTTTACAAATAACCTTTGTGGGTGCGAGCAACATAAAAAAACATAATTTCCATTACAGTGGGATATTTCCCAAGCTGAGAATCAAGTTATGCAAACATGTCAAGGGCCAAGTCAATTCAGCTGAACAATCCTTTAGCATATGTATCAGCCCATATTGTACAATTCATAAACAGATTATGCAATAACCTTATGAAACCTTCAATCAATGGGGCGGTAGAACTATCCCCGATGTTATGTATATCTGATTGACATATATTAACAATGTGAGCACTTGCTATTTGAAAAATCTCATCTGTTTCTAACAGAAGGGCCATCTGCATTCATTAAAGTGATTCTTCATTGTTAATTTTTTTCTTTTACATGCAACATAATGATAAAATTCTTTTGGGTTGCCTTTAGCTTGCACAGCTGGTTCTTTTCATACTCTGATTTAGCTTTGTGTATAATACTCACATTCTCTGCTATATGCTTTATATACCTGGTGTCCAAAACCTATGGATGAGCACTATTTCTGAAGATTATAATCACAAATTCAGAAGAATCAGCTTGTGACAATTTGTATAACTGACAATTTCAAGTAAAAAGTGGGTATGCATTCAAATTTTTGAATCACATGCAAAGAGGTCATGCGGTAGCATTCAACAGGATAAAAGGCTGCATTAAGCGAATTGTGATTGAAGGAAGCTCTTTTTGTGAAGGAAGAAGGTTGCAAACTTGGATGTCTTGTAATGTCTCAAAGATATCACATTTAGATGGAAGAATTATTAAAAAGTTTGAAGAAGGCCACAGAATTACGATGGTTGTTTGTGTTCACATTTTTCATAAAAATAGAGAAAAATGATTTTCATGCAGTGATAAAACACTTTTATTTGAAGAAGTAGATGACAATGCAGATCAAAGCTGAGTTAAATGCAGTTCATGGGGACTCTGCACCAGCATTACAGACTATTTATTTTTGGATAAATGAGTCTAAATGTGGTCATAAGCCCATCGAAGATGAAGCTCGCTCTGGATGCCTGATGAGGAAATGATTGACAAAATCCATGGTATCGTTATGGAAGACCGGCGAGTGAAAGTGCGTGAGATGGTTAAGATTGTAGGCACTGAACAGGTGTATAACATTCTACACGAAAAATTGCACATGAAAAAGCTGTGTGTGATGGGTACCAAATTGTTGACTGTTGATCAAAAATGCATGCGAAAAGACATTTCAACGCAGTGTTTCATGATGTTTAATCGCAATTCGCAGGATTTTTGTATCGATTCGTGACTGTAGACAAAAATTGGATCCACCACTACACACCTGAGTCCAAGCAGCAGTCAAAACAGTGGACAGTGCCTGGTAAAAAGAGCACCAAAAAAGTGAAGACCGTTTTGTCAGCTGGGTAGGTGATGGCAACTGTTTTTTTTTGGGATTCCCAAGGAATTATCATGATAGACTAGTTGGAAAAGGGTAAGATAATAACAGGAGTCTATTATGCGTCATTGCTGGACCATATAAAAGAAGAACTGAAGAAAAATGGCCAAGATCGGTGCACAAAAAAGTGTGCTTTCATCAAGACAATGCACCATCTCACACATCAGCCATCGCAATGGCAAAATTGAGGTTCAAACTGGTTCCACATCCACCATATTCTCCAGACTTCGCCCCGTGTGACTTCTTATTCCCAAACTTAAATATTTGGCTCGGTGACAAAAAATTTCTTTAAACGAGAATGTCATCAAGGCTGTCAATGACCATTTTGCACAATTGACAAATCCTACTTTTTAGATGGGATGAAAAAATTGGAAACTCGTTGGTCCAAATGTGTAGACCTCGATGGAGACTATGTTGAGAAATAAAGGTGATTTTTTTGAAAAAAATGTGTTTAACTTATTTTTTTTACCAAACTTTTTAAACAACCTTCGTACTAATACTGCCAGAGACTTTGGAATCAAACAATGCCCATTGTATCCATGCAATGGGCATTGTTTCAAACCAATGGGTTCCAGAAGTTTGCTAAAAGATCGTACTCACTCTACCATAGAGCATGAAGACAGATATTTGGTTATAACAGCAAAACATAATCGATGCTCAAGGGCAGGTCAGCTTGCAAGACAGCTCCATTCAACCAGAAGTATGCAGTTATCTTGACAAACTGTGGCAAAGCACCTGAAACAAGTAGACCTATATGCCTGAAAGCCTGTAGTCCACATCCCTTTATCCATGGCTCATCATAAAGCATTTTCAGTGGTGTTGTGTCCACAAAAATTCGACGAGACACCAATGGGCTAATGTATTCTTTAGAGACAAGTGTCATTTTAGTCTTTCCTCCGATTCTAGATAACACTTGATCTGGTGTGAAAGGGACACTGCTTACCATTGCAAGAATGTGCTTAAAAGGGATAGATATGGCAGTGCTGGGGCCATGGTGAGGACAGGTATTATGCTTAATGGATGCATTAAACTGCACGTTCTGGAAAAATGGACTATGACTGGTGAACAACATTGAAACAAAGTTCTTCAATGTCATGTTTGATTGCTCTATGGAGCTGTAGGCAAAGAACTCATGGACAAGAAATATAGATGACAATGCCACATTGCATGGTACATGAGCAGTGGAGATACTTCTGGAGACCGAGGATATTAACTGAATTGAGTGGTACTTTTTGGGATGCAATAGGAAGCACATTGCTGCTTGAAATTCCCCTCCAAAAAACAAACAAGGCCTTCTCTTTGCTCTGAAGGAGGAGTGGGCCAGTTTGTCTAAAGACGTCTCGAATCTCTTGGTGCTAAGCATGGTACAACACAACATTGTGAAAGCTGCATCGCAGTTAGAGGTGGACATATTCCATACTGAAATGTCTCTGCATAGTTTTCTGTAAACACCGTACATTAATTCCTTAACTATGTCATTAGGAAATTTGTAATTTTTGCCAAAAACAGATTGCAATTTACTTTGTATAAAATGAATAAAACTAGCTAAACAAAAGTCACAGGAAGACTTTGTTAAGAACACAGAAAATAAATATAAGTAAGGTGGCAAAAGATTCTGGAGGCTATTGAAAAAGTTTAGAAATGGACGAAAATATACTGTAAAAGGAATCAGAGATGATAAAAGTGGAACGAAAAGTGAAGATAATGATATTCTAGATGTCTGGAGTAATTACTTTGAAAGACTACAAAATGAAACATGTAGTGTCAGTATGATGGTAGAAAACTCCCAACAGGAATGTATTCAGGAATACATACAGGGTGTTCGGGATAAATTTGACAGTTTCGTAAGGAAAAAGAAAATCTTCTTTGTATCTATTAAATTTAATGAATTGACAAAAAAACATTACAGGCAGAGTTAATTACAATACTATCAACAAGATTTACTCAAAATAACCACCATTAGCATCGATCACAGCTTCAATTCTGCTTCGGAACCTCGAACAAGCTGATGCTACAGTCTCCCTGGGAAGGGCCGCAAAAACTGTTTTAATTTTATCCATTAACTGGGCTTTTGTATTACTGGAAGTGCGATTGGTGTCTTTTTCAACTGCGCCCCATACAAAATAATCCATGGGGTTAAGGTCTGGGGAGTTTGGAGGCCAAACATTTGGACTGGTGAAGTCGTAGAAATTTTCAGACAACCATTTTTGACTTTTCCCAGAGGTGTGGCAAGGGGCCGAATCCTGCTGCCATACATACGACCTACCATTGGCTACCCTTGTTATCCAGGGCTTGACTACAGTTAGCAACTCCACGAACAAAGCCCGAATTCCAATGCCAGGGTTCTTCAACACCTGTTCCTGCAGATTTGCGAGGAATTCTGCTGTACGAACGCAATCAGATCGTCTGCTAGGGATCTTTCTTCTTGCTACATCCTTGTAGTCACCATTGCAAGTCTCTAGTTCATGCCTGATTGTTTTTACTGTATTCAGGGAGCATTGGGCAGCAGTCGTAATATCCTTATTTTGATGGCGGGCACGAATCATCATGATACAAGTTATTCTCTTCCATGATTCAGGTGGGTTCCAGCTATCCATCCTTTCTGACATCTTGTATATGAATGAAGAAGGGTCCAAACTTTTAAATGAAGAGAAGTGTGTGTTAATACATGTAACTTACGGAAAAATATAATTAATTATAAATATGTCAAATTTATCCCGAACACCCTGTATCAGTACTTGAAACAGAAAAAAAAAAAAAGTCATCAAAAACCAAATATGGAAAAGCTGCTGGAGTAGATGAAATTCAGCCAGAAATGCTCAAATACAGAGGTATAAAAGTTTTACAGTAGCTGCATTACATCATTCAGAAGACCTGATCAGAGGGTCGAATTCCAGATGATTGGAGTAGAGTTCTCATAGTACCCATATACAAAAAGAGAAATAAAACAATGTGAGAATTACAGAGGTATTTCCCTACTGAATGTTTCTGGTAAGATTTATGCAAGTATACTTGAGAAACAGGAAAGAAAAATTGTGGAAGGAAGAAGCTTGGTGAAGAACAAGCTGGATTCAGGCCAAATAGAAGTTGTGAGGATCAGATTTTCACTTTAAGACAAACAGTTGAGAAATCCTGGGAATATATAACAAGGATTAACATTCAAGTTTTGTTGATCTAGAAAAGGCATATGATAAGGTGCCAAGAGGAAAGCTCTTCAAAATGCTCTAGTTATATGGTGTAAATGGGACATTATATCAAGCAATATGTTGTCTCTACTTGAATTGTAAATTAGCAGTTAGAATTGAAGGAGGTACAGGAAGATGGTTTGATGTTACGCCAGGTGTGTGACAAGGGTGCACCTAATGGTAATAAATCTGATATCAAAATTGTTGATGTTAATCTTAGCTCTTTAATTTATGCAGATGATGTTATACTTCTGAATAAATCTGGTACAAGTTGAAAGATTCCCTGACCAAACTGCATAACTGTTGTAATGGGTTTGGTATGAAAATCATCAATTAAAAAACAATGAAAATAGGCAAAAACGTTGAAAACATGAACTGTATCGTGAATGGAGAATCTATAGAACAACATTTTACCTATTTCGGCACAGTATTTAGTAGAGATGGTAAATTAAATATGGAAATAGACAACAGAATTAGTAAAGCTACTATGGTAGGAAGTCAGCTAAATAAATTTATATGGAATAAAAGGAGATGTGCTTTGCATTATGGGATACTAAGGCAAGTGATCAGAACTTATACCCCTTTACCATGCGTTGCCCCAGTCCTGAAAATATTTCAGGAATCGGGCAAATTTCAGGCACAAACTTTGTTTGCTTACACTTGGATAAAAGATTAATGCATATATATATAATTGGTAGCATAGCCGATTGAAAAAACTTCTGTCTTAAATTTATATTTTAAAACATTTACTGAGTTTAACTCTCTTCTTAAATAAAAGAAATGTTGGAATATAATATACCAAGTGATTCACTGTTTAGAATTGGGATTCTGTTCACGGGTATTCAGGTGTTAAAATTTGAAATCAGGCTTAATATGGACAGATAACCATTGTGATTATTAATATAAAATTAAAATATACAGCAACAACCATTTACTATAGACATAACATGATATCACATTGTAAAAAAAAAAAAAAAAAAAGTTGTTAACAATATTTATGCAGCAGTTCCATACTAACAATGCACAAATCAGAAAGTCAAAAACAAGAAGCATAATATACAGTTAACACACATTAAAGCAAACCTATAGGGACTAGCAAAATAATCTGATTAATAGATAATTTGGTATACTGAGTTTTCTTTAGAACAGCAGTGGTATTCATATGGAATCTGGTAGTGACTTTTTGCTAATGGTTACTAGAATTATGTGTTATTCAAGTATATTTCAGGCTTTCAAGTCTATCAAAAATGGCAGTAATGAGGTCTGCATATCATATTTATTACTCTAGGATGAGAGAAATTAATTTTTTTTTTATATTTAAATCAGCTATTAAGAAAACTCAGTTTGATCCAAATACTACAGAAACATGATATACCATTTACAGTTGACTTTTACCACTTGTAGTGGCCGCCAGAATAGTCTGATAATAAACAGTTTCTAGTACATGTTGAACTTCCTTTCTTTTAACAACTGAATTTGTTATAAGGTGTTTGCTATAATGAGAGCTGACTGTAGTCACAAAATTCTGCATGCAATTTTGAGAGCTGCTGAATTATAAACAGATGCCTAAAAAGAAACAGAAAATTACAGGCATCTGTTTATAATTCAACAAGCTCCCAATATATATTTGACATGATAGTTAACCACTCAATATCTGACATATACCAAACCATTTCTATGATGGCTGAGCAGCTAAATGGCTGACAGCTTGAAGCTCATCAGTAGTGTGACCAGTTACAAAGAAGAACCAGCCTGTACAGCGAGCTGCTCATAAATGGATACTGAGCAGATAGTGAGCAGGTGGCCAGATATCATGGAAATCACTATAGTAAGTAAATTATTGTAAATCATTCACTTTCTCTGTAAATCAACTGATGAAAAAAATTTGCATTACAGAATAAAATAAATCCAAGCCATACCTGAATTTCTTCTAAAAATAATAATGCCTCTACAAATTTATTTTTAAGAAACCCATCTGCCATAGAACACCTTTTAAGAAACTCTGAGGGACTTGGTCTAGATAATGGATTAGCACCCACAAGTTCACAGTACTGAGGAATTAGGTTTGCAGGAATCTACAGATGTTGGTAGACAGAACATAAAATCATGACATCCAAACTAGAAAAGAATATTAAAAACACAAAAATAATAGTAATAATGTAAGATAAAAAAAATTAAAAAGAAAACGCAAAAATAAATTATAGCAAAAGCTTTGATTATTCAAAAGTGGGGCTGAACAAAACTACTTCAAATTATCTGATCATCATCATCATTCTACACAAAACAAACTAGAAATAGTTCACAGATTAATTTTATGAAGTTCAATGATTTTTTATTGGAGCTTTCTAAATGCTTCTTCTTCTTCTTCTGAAAGATACAAAATATTTGAATGCATTCAGATAATGAAATATTTTAGCCGAATAATGAACTCAATGTCACCATTTATTCAAATCACTGCATCTTGTTTACTATATCTTTTTAACCGCTTTATATAAAAACTCATGTCAATGATGATGAAAAGAAGGATTGCTCAACTAATGAGTGCCCACTCTACTAAATAAAATACCAATCTGGTGTTCACTACTACCTCTTCAATAGATAAAGAAACTCTCATGTATGAGGAGGAGGAAGAGGTACTGGTGCTTTTGCACAAACTAAATGAGAATTCTGCAATGGGGCCTGATGAGATATCAACATGAATACTAAGTATTTAGCTTAACCACCACCACTTGTGCACTGGAATTGACTTATCAGTATCTCTGGAGTTATAAAGAAGATTCTGGAAAGTTAGTAAGAGCTTGTATACAGTAATGGATTGACAGAATCTATACTTGGGAATGAATAGCACATTACTCAGGGAAGGTCGTGTTTGAGCAATTTGCTCACATTTTATAATGTAACTGTTGAGAAAGACAAGGGGAATGTATGCCATTATACTTTTAGACTTTGCTAAGGTTTTTGACAGGATGCAGCATGGAAGACTATTGCATAACAGACATATGACAGTCAAAAATTGTTACATGACAGCCAAAATATTGCATTTTGGCTGTCATGTAACAGCCAAAACATATGCTCAACCACCCTATGTCATGTGACATATGGTGATAGACCTGTTTGGAGAGCTCTGAAAGATAAGTTGTTTACTTTGGAAAAAATAATGATATTAGTTAAAAATTGTGTTAGAATTAGATTGTATTGTGGTGGTAATTAGATTTAAGTTAAAAATTTTATTTAAATATAGTTAATACAGTCTGTCTGCACATTACGCTACATAGCATACAACATGGCATTGATGTGAAACAGAACAATAGCATCCAAGTCATCATCGTATAAGGAATTCAACCAAAGGGACTTCGTACAGTGCAATGTCAGCAAGATGTATGCATTACCAACAGCAAATGGACTTTAGTTTTAAAAGGATAGTGGTGGGAAATTGCTATGAAAGTGAGGGCCAGGTTAAGAGTTTGAAGAAGTGGATGGAAAGAGAATATACACAAAGTGTGTGATGGTGTAATGGCAGATAGGATTGAAAGAGAGGTTAAAAGCAACACAAATGAGAGGGGGAGCAAAAGTGTTGATTGAAGGAATAGTAGCATGACAGATATAAAGAATGAAGAGCAGTAATTAGGGAGATAGCTCAGTTATGCAGAGTGATACACAGGATGAAGCAGTAATGAATGCAAAAACCTGGCGAGTGGATCAGCTGATATCAGAAAGAAAGAAATGTGAGAAAAGAGAACGAAATGCTTGACTAACAGAGAAAGTAAAATTAAGGAGCAAGTCTTCTATGGCGATTCTATCATAAGAGGTGATTGGCAAGAGTAACAAAATCGTGCTTCCCAGGTGCAAAAATGAATGATGTTGGCAAGACTATTAAAGTGCAAAAGAGTAAAGTGAAAGAGTTGATTGTTTTGGCTGAAAAGAATGATTTGAAATGAGAAAAGTTTGGCATGAGTGAGAACATGAAAGAGTTACTGGAAGTAGCAAAAGAAAAGAGTGAGAAAGTGAAGATAGTGAGTTTGTTGTCGCAGTATGACAGAGTTGAGCTGAGGAGAGCCATAATAGTGAATGAGTCAATGCATAGGTCATGCAGGAGGAATAACGTGGTGTTCATGGATGTGTGGAGCTAGTTTGATGGATGAAAGGACTTAAACAAGAAGGATGGTTTGCATTTGAATGGATTTGATGTTCAGAGTTTGAAAAAAGTGTGGTTGAATGAAGTGAAAGTGGATGTGCAAAATCAGGGAAATTAGAGCTTTTAAGGATAGCAGTGAGCATAAGGGGAGGGCATAAACAGTGAGCATAAACTTTTCCCCTTGTTCTGTATGCTCCTGGCATTAGTGCCAGGAGCATACAGAACAAGGGGGAAAAAGTTTTTGGCATTGGTTAGTTCATCCTGGATAAAGGTTCTTAGCATCAGGGAGATTTCTTGATAGAGGCATGCTGTAAAAGACAGTCTATCTTCCTCTCAGGATACAGGATAAATCCCACCTATCAAGAAATTAGTTCTAACCATACAAAAACACAAATTATATTAAACAATTAAATAAGCTCCTTGATGAAGTTGCTAGCTGGGATGAAAATACTTTGAATAAGTTATGCACCCATTTAGGAAGGACTCCTCATTTATATAGTCTTTCAAAAATTCATAAAGAAGGTTGTCCATTAAGACCCATTGTGAATTGTATTGACTCACCCACCTATAGAATTGCTAAATTTCTTTTATGTTTATTAATTGCCATTATTGGACAATCTTTCATTCATCACGAATTCCATACTTCTCAAAAAAAAAAAAAAAAAAGCATTGGATTTGTTAGTCAGCTTTGACATTGTTTCCTTTTTTACCAACATTTCGTTATCTGACACTACTAGTTTACTATATGATGATTTCCCTCCTGATGTGCAGAGTTTTGAATTTGTTATGCAATCAGAATATTTCAGCTAGAAAAACAAGATCTATAGATAGCTTGAAGGCATTATCATGGGTACCTCTCTATCTTCACTTTTGACAAACAATTTTTGAACTATCTGGAAAATACCTAGTTCTTATCCATCCATTCCCAACCGTCTCCTTAGTTTTGTTACATCAATTTTTGAGGTTTGTCCTCATTCTGAAACTGAAATTACCACATTCCTACCTTTGATCAATAGCCATCACCAGCTCACTCAATTCATCATGGAAAAAGAAGATGCTGGTAGTTTACCATTTTTGGATATCCTTCTTATTTGCATAGTTTCCAATACTTTGTCAACCAGTTTATCAAAAACCTAACTTTACTGGTAGATACATTCATCAAAAGCCTGCTCATCACACCTCCCAAAAAATTGCTGTTATCAAATCTTTAATTAACAGAGCACATAATGTATGATCCTCTCTCTCTCCCTCAACCTTACTAATAACTACCATGTTAGAGTAAAACTTTAGTTTAATATAAACCAAAACAAACACTTGACATTTCGACCTTCACATTTAGGTCATCATCTGGAGTATACACATATATACAAAGAAACAAGCTGCACTACAATCTACATGGCATGCTAAAGTTACTGACCAACTGGCCTGACCTCTGGTGTAAAAAAAAAACTTCCTACATCAAAGCTGGAGTCCTGTTATTATTATTATCTATTAGGTTACAAAATTAAATTAAGCTGGAGAGCAACATGTTTATAAAAAGAAAAAAAAAATTTTTTTCTTTTTATAAACATGTTGCTCTCCTGCTTAATTAAAAAACGGGATTAAAACTGGAAAACCTTAATTAAAAAATTTCCGGCAAACCCTTAGGACTCTAAGCAGTTTTTCAACTTTTATTGGCCACCATCCATACCAGTGTGTTGTAATTTATATGTATACTATATGGGTGATTTTTATATATTTTATTTTATTTATTAATTTACTTTTTTTTTCTTTTTATAAACATGTTTGCTCTCCAGCTTAATTTAATTTTGTAACCTAATAGATAATAATAACAGAACTCTAGCTTTGATGTAGTAAGGTTTTTTTTTTATTGTTTGTTTGTTTTTTTTTTTTTTTTTTTTTTTTTTTTTTTTTTTTTTTTTTTACAACAGAGGTCAGGCCAATAGTTGTAAAGGTTGGTCAGTAACTTTAGCATACCATGTAGATTGTAGTGCAGCTTGTTTCTTTGCATATATGTGTATACTCCAGATGATAACCAAATTTTTAATTTGTTACCATCTACAAAAGACAATCTGTCACCTCTATCATTAGCTGGTGTTTACCAGATTCCTTGTGAATGTAATTAGACATACTTTGGGCAGCCAGGCCATTCTGTGGAAAAAATAATTAATGAACATCAATATTACATTGAATACGTAAAACTTCAAAAGTCTGGTCTGGTACAGCATAGTATTGACACTAAACACAGTATCTGGTAGGATGAAGTTTGTCTTCTCCATTGAAGCAGTTTTAAATATGGATGCCATTTCAAAGAAAGTTGAGAAGCCCTTTTACATTGGCCTAATTTGAATTGGAACAATTATCTCTCTCCCAAAACAATGGGAGTTTTCATTTTATATAAACATCAAAAATTGTTTTAATATTACTTATTAACATATTGATTTCTAGCTCATGGCAACTGCTATTAATTGGTAAACCAACTGTTGTATGTACCTTGTATTCCTGTTCTTTAATTTGCTTCTTTCTACACACTGATGATGATGATGCACTTTATCTGTTATTTTCAGTATGAAATATCTGTACTTTCATTAAAGTTAATTGCTGTGGTTATCATCTGATTTGTTGTTTATACCCAGAGTCAAGAGACTAAATCAAGTGGTAAAGAACTGGATCATAACCCCACTAACAGGTAACTGAGGAAATTAAATTCCCTTCTAAGTTATAAGTTTAGATGCAAACATCATAGAAAGGTTAAAAATTCATTTTGCAAGACCTCCTAGGTTTTATGGTCGACCAAAAATCCACAAGACAGACATTCCTCTGTGTCCTATTGTAGACTGTATTGATTCACCCACTTACCGCATAGCCAAATATCTAGCGAACTGATTGAAATCACATATAGGCAAATTTTGCGCTTTTTTGAAAAACTCTTCAAATTTCTTAAATAAATTAAAAAATGCCTCCTCACAACCTACTGAGCTTATGGTGAGCTTAGATGTAGAATTACTCACTGACATCTTCCCACAAGATATTGTAAAATTATTTGGATTTGTAATGCACTCCGGATATTTTGAGTGTCAAAACAAATTCTACAAGCAAATAGAAGGAACTGCCATGAAAGTCCACTTTCCCCTGCTCTAGTCAACTTTTATTTGGAGCAATTAGAAGACATCCTTTTTTCATCTATATATCCACAACCTTCATTCTGGGTTAGACATATAGAAGACATTTTTACAGTGTGGCCTCACAACATCGATTCCTTACCTTCCTTTTTAGTCAAAAGCATTGATTTTCATTTCATTTCATTTTCAAGTTCACCATGGAAAATGAAAAAAAAAAGGTAACAAATTATCCTTTTTTAGACATTCTTCTCTTCCACTCACCATCAGGTAATTTAACATCTGTTTACAGAAAACCCACTTTTAGTGGACGTTACATTCACAAACAATATGCTCATCATCCTTCTCAAAAGACAGGAATCATTAAATGTTTAATTCGATAAGCGAGAACTAAATGTTCAACTCCACATCGGATACATAAAGACCTTTCTACTATCAAACATTACATGAAATTAAATGTTTTCTCCGAAAGGACTACTACACAACATCTGTTCGAATCCTACAATCCAAACCAAAACAACAAAGAATGGATACATCGAGTTCCAATCCCATATATCTCCAGAATTTCAGAACCAATTTCAAGAATTCTGAAGAAATATGATCTAACAGCTACTTATATTTCTATCAATAAAATATCCACCTATTTCCTATCGTCTAAAGATAAACACTCAACTATGTCTCTTCCTGGTGTATACCAAGTTCCATGTGACTGCCATCTTTCTTACTTTGGATAAACTGGACGCTCTATAGAAAAAAGATACAAGAACATCATCATCATCATCAAATTCCTGCCATGTACCCTCAAGGGGTGTACAGGATATGACAGTACTACATGAAAAAATTACATCATTACTAACTTCCTATCTACAATTTTCCTCCAAATCAGTCTGTTACTTGTCAAGACTCCAACATTATCAGATCTTATATTTCTATCGTCTAAGGCACTTTGTACCGTATCAATCCACCTATATCTTGGTCTTCCTCTGGGTCGTTTTCCTGACAACCTGGCAGAGAACACTTGTTTTGCTAATCTTTCCTCTCCCATTCTATTTAAGTGACCATACCATCTGAGATTAGCTCTGCTAACGCATTCCTGGATGCTGACAATGTCAAGTTCTTTCCTAATATCCTCATTTTTAATATGATATTGCCATTGATGCCATCTGTTCACGCCTCTAATCTTTCTCAGGACTCTCATATCTGCAGTCTCTAGTCTTTGGTCAAGTGTTTTACTTCTGACCCAGCTCTCAGATCCATAAGTTAAAATTGGTTTGAACACAGTCTTGTATACAGCTAATTTAGTGTTCCGACTAATTTCTTTCTTATTCCATATGAATTTATTCAATTGACTTCCCACGATACCAGCTTTGCTGATTCTGTTGTCTATTTCTATATTTAGTTTACCATCTTCAGTAAAAATTGTGCCTAAGTAGCTGAAATGTTTTACTTGTTCCACAGGTTCTCCATTCACAACACAGTTGACATTTTCAATGATTCTGCCTATTTTCATTGTCTTTGTCTTTTTATTGCTGACCTTCATACCATATCTATTACAACAGCTATTCAATTTAGTCAGAGAATCTTGCAGACTTGTAGCGGATTTATTTAGAAGTATAACATCATCCGCATAAAGCAAAGAGCTGACATTAACATCTCCAATTTTGATATCAGGTTTAATACCACATTCCTTCATAATGTGATCCATATAGATAATGAATAACAGAGGGGATAATGTACATCCTTGTCTCACACCAGATTTAACATTAAACCATCTTCCTGTACTTCCTTCAATTCTAACTGCTGACTCACAACTCAAATAAAGACTAAGTATTGCTTGATATAATGCTCCATTGACACCATATAACTGCAGCGTATTGAATAGCTTCTCTCTTGGCACCTTGTCATATGCCTTTTCCAAATCGACAAAACTTAAATACAGATCTTTGTTATATTCCCATGCTTTCTCGACTATTTGTCGTAAAGTGAAGATCTGATCCTGACAGCCTCTATTTGGCCTGAATCCAGCTTGTTATTCACCAAGCTTTTCTTCCACAATTCTTCTCAACCGTTTCTCAAGTATACTTGCATAGATCTTGCCAGGAACACTCAGTAGGGAAATACCTCTGTAATTCTCACATTCAGTTTTATTTCCCTTTTTATATATGGGTACTATGAGAGCTCTACTCCAATCATCGGGAATTCGTCCCTCTGTCCAGGCTTTCTGAACTATGCAGTGCAGCCACTGTAAGACTCTTATAAAACCATACTTCAGCATTTCTGGTCGAATATCATCTACTCCTGCTGCCTTTCCACATTTCAAGCCTTTGATGGCTTTTTCTACTTCAAGTATGGATATGTATTCCTGACTGCATGCCTGGTCAGTGTTTTTTATCACTGTGCTGTCATCACTGCTTGTTTCATTTAGCAGTTTTTCAAAGTAATTACTCCATACTTCAAGGATATCTTTTTCTCCTGTTTTCATTTCACCTTTATCATCTCTAATTCCTTTTACAGCACTCTTTCCTCCATTCCTAAGCTTCTTCAACAACCTCCAGAATATTTTGCCACCTTCTTGATATTTATTTTCTATATTCTTGCCAAAGTCCTCCCATGACTTTTGTTTAGCTAGTTTTACACACTGTTTAGCTTTCTTACATTTGTCTCTGTATTCTGTAAGAGTAAAAGCTGACTTATTTGCCAGGAACTTTTGATATGCTTTCTTCTTTTTCTTCACTGCCTCTTTAACTTCCTGTGTCCACCAGGGAGTTCTGATTTTTTTATCCTTGCACACAACCTCACCACATGCCTCTCTGGCAGAATCAATCAATGTTTCCTTCAGAGTTTGCCACTGAATCTCCAAGGTTTGATTCCTGTTCTCAAACTCTTTCATTTTCTTTTCAATAATATTTCTGTATTTTAGTCTACAGTTCACATCTGAGAGCTGCTCAACTTTTATTCGCTTTAAAACTTTCTTACATGTTATTCTTTTCAATATGAAATTCAATTTTATCCTGCTCAAGACTAAATAGTGATCACTTCCAATTTCAAATCCCCTGTACACTCTGGTGTCCTGCACCAGGGAGAAAACATCACTATCAACAATAACATAGTCAATGAGACTTTTCTTGTTCCTAGCCTCTTCTCTCCATGTGAATTTGTGCACATTTTTATGTTGGAACATGGTGTTAGTAATAACCAGTCCATGTCCTGAGCAGAAATCCAACAGATATTTGCCATTATTATTAGCTTTGCTCTTTTCTCCAAATTTTCCCAGAATATTTTTGTATGTCTCACAATCATTTCCTACTCTACTATTTAGATCCCCAACAAGGACCAACTTTTCCTTTTTCATTGTGTCAGTTGCTTTTTCTAAAGCCTCAAAAAATTCCTCCACTTCTATCTTAGTAGAACCTTCTGTGGGACCATAGGCACAAATAAGTCTCATTGTCCAGTTCCCCATTCTCATATTTGCCCACATTACTCTACTTGAGACTGACTGCCATTCAAGAAGATTAGCCTCGTATTTTGTGTTGAATACTATGGCTACTCCTTCTTTTCCTTGATTGTCATTGCCTGAATATAACATTTTGTATTTATTGCTCAGAAAGATCTCACCAGTTTTGGTCTTTTTTGTTTCAGTCACCCCTATTATGTCGATCTGGTACTTATCTAATTCCTCAGCTAGCTCCATTTCTTTGCCATTCAGGCTTCTTACGTTGATAGTACCGATCTTTAACTCTGGTGATGTTGAGTTGGGGTTTGTTTTCAGATTTGTTCCAGTAGCTGACTTTTCGCTGTTCGCCCTGGTTCCCTGGCGAAAACAACGGGGGCCTTGTTTAACCGGGCGAAGCCCCAGCCGGCATGAAATTTTGTCATGTTGTACCATCATTTTTTATTTTGGTTTAACCAATAAGAATACAATTTGGTCGGCTAAATCCCAAACTGCCAGCCCATCTTCGTTCGTTCAGTATCAAAGTAGATACCCAACAGGGTGCACCACGAGAAGGTGAGGATTGGACATTAGGTCAGAAGCCCTGGTCGGTTCTCCGCATTCCTTTAAAGGCTATGTGGAGGTCTCCTCTCAGTTATACAGCTTTGACCCTTAAGCACCCCGATACAAGAACATCAATCTTATATTCTTCACAACAAATCCGATAAGTCTGGATTGGCGCAACACGGAATAGAGACAAACCACAACATTCTCCGGTCTAAAAGTCGTCTTCTACAGAAATACCAATATAAATTCGAACGCCTATTCGAAGAGAGTGCTGAGGCCCTACTTCAACACCCTAACTTGAACAAAAAAGGCTGCATATCCTTGTCAAAAATATAGGAAAGTCTGATCCAAATAACACATTAAATTTTTTTTTTAATACCTTCAAGATACTACATCTATCTAATGATATCTTTAATATGATTTTATAAATTAAGTTTTTTGTATGACATTGTGAACTTATACATGTAATTTATTTCTGCACTCTTATGTTTACATTTCTTCAGTGAAATGATATTGTGATTAGTGATGTAACATCACACGGCTTGTTCTAATTTTGAACGATCAATTGTTTGTATTCTACCTTTTAAAAGACTGTTTCCTGTCAAGCCACTGATGATAATTTGTTATTTTAAAAACTGAAATATCTGGCAATATATTAAATATAATCTTCTTGTGCTAACGTATTGATAATTCTTAACCAAGTGGGAGTTAAATGGATGAATATCATCATTAAGCTGGAGCAAAAAAAAGAAAAATCTCTTTTGCTTTTTGCTATTACTCTACCTAATTTTGCATCATTCAGCAAACAACTGAATATTTCCTTTCAAGTTATTATATAATTGTAAAACTTAGAATAATTTCTGCAAACAGCTGATGAAAAGAAGGTAGTGGCTGAAATAGTTAGATTGCAAAGAAATATTCCAGTTTCAGATGCATCAAAAGGCACAACAATATTATAATTTGATTTCTTTTCTCAAAATAGCAAAATGAAGACTGTGCAAACTTTTAAACAGTAGGAAGACAAAGAGTAGATTATAATTCAGTTCCTGGAGCAGAGGGGAGATGCCTGAAAACCTTAAAAATGAGCATAAATTTTGAATCAGTTTGTATAGGATATGTTTCATTCATTTCCACTGCATCCTATCTACAACAGTTAAGACTCGGATATTATTGAAATGAGCAATCTACTAAAATCATCTATCACAATTTTAAGCTAAAGGTGAAAGCAACTGATATTCTACCAAAATATTATTGGATATAAATTTTTTATATTAAAAAAGTCTCACAATGAAAAAGCGAGTGATACAATTTAACATCATATAAGGTTTATAAAAAATTGAAGCACGATGATCCGCATAATGTATTTTGAAAGAAAAAAGTTCAATGGATTTTTTCAACTGAAGGTGAGTTAGCCAATCTCATACAGAGGCAGCAGGGATTTTTCCTCCAGGAAACTTGGGTTTTTCATCCTGCATACAGACAAATCAGCCCTTCAGAACACACAATTTAGACAAAAATATTAGTATTGGCGGTAGTGGTGAGTAGTAGATGTTTGATATAGTGGTGGAGACAGAAAGTTGTAGAGTAGGTGTTCTCCCTCGATGAGTCTTAAAACTCATTGGAGGTGTCACGAAATAATAAATAATAATAATATTTATTTCAATTAACATGACAATTTTCAATGCATTTGAAAACAGTGTGAAAATAATTTCTACAACGTTGTCAGTAAAATAACGTCAATTATGTTGCTGTACTGCACTGATCTGAAAAATAAAATATAACAAATTTACCATTAGTAAATAAATTCATTGCTAAAGGCAGTAAATAAGTTCTTACTAAGGCTGATATCTTGTAACATTTCGAAACAGATTATTTTCACATATACGTGATATTCCATTTTATCTTTGGGAACAAACAGTAAATAAATAGGTAAGTAAATAAATTGCAAAGCAAAAAGTTAACATACTGAAGGGCAATAAAGGAAAGTCAAAGTAAAACGATACACTTTAGGTCAAGCAGACAAAGATCAGTCTCTTTGTTACAGTTAATCCATTAACAGCAGAGTAAGCTATTACATGATAACAGGCACTAAGCAGCTTCATGTTTTAATCCTTAAATAATCAATGTGGTTTGTGTATTTCATGCAATTTAGCCAGTAGGTAGGTTAAAATATTTTACTTTATTCTAATCACTAAGGAAAGGAAATACCAATAGTTGCTTTGCTTTCCTTAAGTAAATCAAGAAATTTAAAAAATACTTTGAAACCATCAGCACATCATTTTTTTTTTTTAATCAGGCTGTATTATTATTATTATTATTGTTGTTGTTGTTACATGACACCTCCAGGGAGATTAAGGACTTATCTCAGGAGGACACTCTACTTCGTTAAATACATCTCACCCTCTTCACTACTACTTAATTCTCCTACTATGACACTACTACCACAACACCATCTACCACCCAACATCACCAAGAACAGTATTTTTGTCTGTAAATTGTGTGTTCTGAAAGCTGACTTGTCTGTAAGTGGAATGAAACACCTCAGTTTCCAGGAGAAAAACCCTGCTATCTCCGTATGAGATCAGCTAACTCACCTTCAATTGAAAAAGCCCATATAAGGATTCCCCTCATCATGATGAGAATCGAACCAGGTATTTTTCCAATCGAAGGGCATAATGTTTCCACTGTTGTTCCAATTCTTCTGTATGCACATGTAGTTTTAATAAAACTTCCATTTTATTTCTTAATTAATTTTATGGAAAGTCAACCCATATGATGGATAATAAGGAAAAACATTGCAGCTACTCATGTTCCCCTTGATGACACGAACAAATCCATTAGTGTGATAGAAGAAGAGCTCACCACCACCTGAATGCTGACTTTTGGATGACCTTTCCCGATGTTTCAAACTCTTCAGCAAAGAGCTTCATAAAATAAGAAATGGGAGGCTATTGGGAAGCACTCATCCTCAGATCTTCAGGCCAAGGCCACCCAATTCAGCGTGGGGGGGGGGGGGCATTTAGGACTCTAAGCCCAACTTTGAATGCATTTCTTCAGCCTCATTTATCCAATGTTAGTACTTTCATCCACATATCATTCTGTGATCCCCTGATGATGACAATTTGACTTTGCCAAAATACCAGAAGTATTACTTAGTTATCATAAATATTCAGTATACGTTATTCTTGTAGATAGACTTATACGTTGGTGATACATAACTGTTAATTTTAAGGAAAGACAACATATACTATTATATTAATTAAATAACTTTAATTAATACTTCCTATATTTCGGTAATGTTACATTACCATCTTCAGGGAACATAAAAATTAATGAAATGTGCACGCAGGCACTAATACTGAATAAATATGGCTGAAGACAACAACTGAAGTCAGTCCTAGAGTGCTAAAGGTGCCACACAGTGGGCCAATTGGGTATTAATCTTGGCTGTTGGGCTGATGTTCTAAGAATGCAAGCCTCCCATATTTGGGGCAGTCTCATGCATTCAAATGTATTGAAGTTTGGGGAGTTTCTTAAAGCTGAGGCTGATTCTAAGAATAATCTCTCATATTTAAACTTGCTGCAGTGTAGTAAGGAGGCTTTCTTCCAACGTATTTTATGGCGGGTGTCCAAAGCATGGTCAGCATGTCCTGAGTGGCTGTAATGGTGGAAACGGATATAATCCTTATGTTCAGATATCCTGATATTAGCTGTCCAGCCTGTTTGGCCATAGTAAGACAGTTTGCAACAACAAGGGACCTGGTAAACTCCAGGTAGATCTAGAGGACGTGGCTGGTCCTCAGTATACGTTGTAATTTCCTGAAGAGCAGGTTTTTTGCATGGAGAGGGGCTGGTGAGTGGAATGCATTACCTGAGAATGTGAAGAGAGTGTGGAAATGTTGGATAAGTCTTAACTCCATGGAGGTTTGGTGCTAATAATAGTATTTATTATCATCATTATTAATGTTATGAAACAATAATATTATTGTTGTTCCATAGCATTTGAATTTTCCAATATTTCTCTCTCTTCTATACCAACTACTAGTGTCGAGCAGAGAGAGAGAGAAAAAGACAGCTGTCAGTCAACACATGCTGATGACATACTGAGTGTCAGGTCAACTGCAGGTTCTAGCTCCACTGCTATCAACAGGTGCCTTTACTAAACATAAATAACTTCTTAAACAATTTTCTTTAATATTTTCCAATACCCTAGCTCTGAACTCATTCAAGTAATTAAATAAATTGCTTTCAGTTTCAGAACTGCTCTGCTACAATATCAACCAACTAAAAACACTAGCATCAACCACTATCACACATCAAATTCCTGATATGTACTTCAAGGGGTGTACAGAATACCAAGATAGTACAACATAAATGTTTACATTATTACTAATTCAAATTGACAATCTTCCTCCAAATTAACATGTAATCTGGCAAATACCAAGCTTGTCAGATCTTATATTTCAGTCTATTTAAGGTACTTTGAACATTGGGACTTTTTTCCCCCCTGCAAAAATGTGTTTTGCTAGCCAAGCTTTTTCCGATTCTCTTCTGCTTAAGTGATCGTACCACCTTGAATTAGCTCTCTTCACATTCCTGAATAATAACAATGTTAAGTTCCTTCCTGATATCTTCATTTTTTAAACATGATTTGCCATCTGTTCACTCTCTTAATTTTTCTTGGAACTCAGATATCTGTAACCGTGTGGGAAGTCTTATATGTTATCAGATATCTGTGTTCTTTGGTCTTTGATCATGTACCATATTTCTAATCGAACTCTCAGAACCATAACTTAAAACTGGTTTGAAGACTGTCTTGTATATAGCTAGTTTAGTGTTCTGACTAATTTCTCTCTTATTCCATATAAATTTATTCAGCTGGCTCTCTACTATACTAGCTTTGCTCATTCTGTTTTCAATTTGCCACCTTCACTAAAAGCTGTGCCTAAATAGCTGAAATATTTTACTAGTTCTATTTCTCCATTGAGAATGTAACTAAAGTTTTCTGTGCTTCTCCCTATTTTCATAGTTTCAGTCTTTTTATTGCTGATTGCGTGCCAAATTTTTTTACATCAGTTATTCAATTTAGTCAAGGAATTCTGTTGTATTTATTTAAGAGTATAACATCATCTTGGATAAACAGCTGAGCTTAATATCTTCAATTTTGATATCAGATTTAATGTCACTTTCCTTCATTATGTGATCCATATAAATGATGAATAAGAAAGAAGATAACATGCACTATTGTCTCATAACTGATTTTACACAAAAGCATCTTTCCAGCAGTACCTTCAAATCTAACTTCTGAGTAATATTGTTTTATGTATATAACGAGTTACATAATCTATATCTGGTTACACCATACGAGGGTGGTCTGAAAAGTTCTCAGCCAAACAATGAAAAAACGAATTTATAATTTCACAATTATTTTTATTTTTCGACATAATCTCCCTTAAGACTAATACATTTATTCCAGAGATGCTCCAGTGCCATTATCCCATACCTGTAGTGGTTCTCAGTAAGATCTGCAAAATACCCCTCTACAGATGCAATCATTGATTTGAAGAAAAACGCTGACCAGCGAGGAAGATTTTTAGTTTTCGGCAGAGATAGAAGTCAGGGGGAGACAAATCTGGGAAATAGGGTGGATGTTCCAACAATTCATAGTGCTGATCCCATAATTTTCCCATTGCCAAAACACTTTTGTGGGTAGGTGCATTGTCCTGATGAAAGATGATTTTTTTTCCTTCTGCAAACCAAGTCTTTTCTCACGAATTTTTTCATCTAGTCTGGTTTAAAATATTAGAATAATATTCCCTGGTTACTGTTTTACCATTTTCAAGATAATTAATAAACAAAATGCAGCATCCCAAAGCACTGATGCCATGACCTTTCTTGCTGATGGAACCAACTTTGTCTTCTTTGGCGCTGAACAACCGGCTTCTGTCCACTGTTTTGACTGCTGTTTGGATTCTGGTGTGTAATGGTGAATCCAAGTCTCATCCATAGTAATAAATTGATGCACAAAATCAGTTTTCTTCTTTTTAAAATGCTCCAAGCACTGTTCAGAAATTTTCATGCAAGTGTGTTTTTGATCTGCTGTTAGCAAGTGCGGCAACTATCTTGAGCAAAGCTTTTTCATTTACAATTCTTCATGCAAAATATATCCTACATGTTCTTTTGAAATGCCTATAGTCTCAGCAAGTTCATGTACTTTGACTCGCCAGTCATTCAATACAATATCATGCACTTGATCAATGATTTCTGGTGTTGTTACACTTTTTTGGAAGTCCTTCACATGGATCAACTCGGCAGCCCATTTGTTAATTGTTGAAAATGAAGGAGAAGAGTGCCCATAAACTTTTATGAACTTTGAATGAATTTCTTTTGGCATTAAACTTCTTTTACAAAGAATTTTACTCAATTTTATCCATTTCAAGGGATACAGACAACATTTTTGCTTCAGACAGCTGTATAAAAAAAACTACTTGATAGAATGACTTGCAATTTCACATGGATGCTTATGACAGATGTACCAACTTAGGAAAAAAAAAAAAATCTTGCCGATGGTGTTGCCATCTATGATCGAGGCTGAGAACTTTTCAGACCACCCTCGTATAATCATAATGTCTTTGAACAGTTTTTCTCTTACTATCTTTCGTATGACTTTTTAAGATCAATAAAACTTAAATATAGATCCTAAGTATATTCCCATGATATCTCATCCATTGATCTTAAAGTGAAATGCTCATAACAAATTGTATTTGGCCTGATCCCAGCTTGCTCTTCTCAATGTTTCCATTACACATTCTTCAGCTCTTCTTAAGCATGTGTGCATAAATCTTACCTGGCAACACTAAATAGGGTTAATGATGAAATGGTTATTTTTGACCACAAGAACTATAGGAAAGGTAGACTTCTATTTGGGTTTGTAGGTCAAATTTATTTCAAACTAAGTTATACCAACTAGTTTCGCCAACTATAGCTGTTGGCTTCGTCAGGGTAAAAGATATATAGATGTAAGACCACTTAAACTAAAACTATTACACTAAAACTGTAAATGAACCAAATATAATTGCATTTTTACAAAAAACAGAAGAACACATACATCACACGCATAGAGCATGTATGACCTCACTTGTTGTTATGTAGGAATGTTCTATAATTTGTAGCAAAATTTAATTCTGGCAAGTTTAAAGATCTAATGAGGGTCTTCCAGATCTCAGGGAGAATTAATCCTTGGTTTCTATTTAGGTTTTGTTTTGAACAAATAACTGTTGTAGCTTTCATTTCTCTAGGACAAACCATACCACAGAATGGGACAAAAGTTCCATGCCCTACTTAGAGGATTTCCATTCCCAAATGATAAAAGAAGCGTTTTAAATAAATAGCGTTTTTAATTCTTTCTAATGTTTTACTCCATTAGGCTTCCGCCATCAAACAAATTTTAATTTATGGATCTGAGAGTTGGATTAAAAATATCCACCTCTTAGATTTAATGCTACTCTTTAGCTCATATCTGTGGTTTTCATCTTTGAAAAGATAAAGATCACAGATAAAGGGTTCTGAGAAAATTAGGGGTATGCCGTCAATGGCAGAATCATGTTAAAAATGAAGAAATTAGGAAGGAATCTGACAATCTTAGCATTTAGGAATGAATGAACAGAGCCAATGGTCACTTAAACAGAATGGTAGACGATTAGGAAAACATATGTTTGAAGGAAAAGGACCCAGAGGGAAAACCAAGATCTAAATGGACTGAAGGAATTAGAAGTGCTCTAGTAAACAAAAAGATAAGATATAACAATCCTGGAATACTAACTAATTTGGAGGAATATGTTCAGTATTAATTTAAGATTTCTGTTTAGATTGCTAACAAGGACCAACTTTTCCTTTTTGTTTTCATCAGCTGCCTTCTCTAATGACTTGAAAAATTGTCACTTCTTCTCTAGTAGAACCTTAACCTTCTGTGACTCATTTGTGCCTCTACAGGCACAAATGAGTCACATTGTCCAATTCCCCATTTTGATATTTGCTCACATCACTGTACTTTTTTGCTTTAATATCTCACCAATACACAAAAGATCACAAGACTTGCAGAATAGTGCTGTATGTGGGCAAGAGGATAAAGAAGGATTCTGTTCACATTTTGTTTGAAAGCTGGAGGTTACATTCTTTTGGTAAGGTAGAGTGGGGGGGGGGTCTGCTTCAGAGAAGAGAAGTAGATGAAATGAAAGAGGAGTTGGTTTAGTGAATTTCAAGAGACTGTAAAAGGGTGTTGGTTAGCACTCCTATTCTAATGATTTTGGAGGAAAGTGGAGGAATAATAGTGGCCAATTAAGCAGGGCACTGTCCATGAAAGTATGTGTAGAAGAGGAACAAGACAGAAACTGAATGTCTGTGAGAGAGGGATCATTAAATAATCTGGTTGCCCTCTTCTGGATAGAATCAACCAATCTTAGAGAGGATTTTGATGCACCACCCCTTAGGAGCAATATACCATGGTTGGACAGATTTTGGATTTATATAGATTCAACAGCTGTCAATGTATGAAGTAGCGTATTGTGTGAAAAAGTACACCAAGTTTTTTTATTGCTGCAGAAGCTATAATTGAAATGTGTTTATGCCAGGAAAGGTCAGATGTATAGTTCAGTCCAAGAAAGGAAATTGGATCATGTTTAGATATCTAAGTATTACTGAGGGTAAGGGGGGGGGGGACCGCAAGCTCTTTCTTGTGAGAGATGAGACAGGACTGAGTTTTGGTGGCAGTGAAGACTACAAGGGTGCACTGCGATATAACTAGATCAGAGTTCAGTTCAATGTTTGTGGTGAATCTTGAGGATTCTAATACTTGAGCACTACAAGATTTGTCATGCTGCCTACATTCTAGAAGATTATCCTTGTGCTTAGTGTTAAATTACACTTTTTTTTGTGATATCATTATTGCCTGAAAATAACAGCTTGTTATTTAGAAGGATCTCACCTGTTTTTGTCTTCTTTGTTTCTTAAATGTCAATTATGTCAATACTTCATATCCTAGTTCACTTCTTTTCATTGATTTTTGCTGTCACACATATGATAAGAATGAATGAGGTAATCTCTTACACTAGAAATTCCTTATGTTAATAATGTGAAATACAGAATAACAAGTCTTTCTCACTCTAAGTGAATGGATATTATTAATTTTGATGTACAATCATTAGCAGTGCTTAATGGGTTAGCACTGCTAATGATTGTACCAGTACATTAAGTACTATTAATGCAAATTTGACTTCTGCCTGATAGTTAAAATAAAATTTTTCATTCAACTTAGCTCAAAATAACTTACATTTTTTGTGGATTTTAGTGCATTAGAGGATGGGAGTGGTCCACTGAATGCTTCCCACACCAAACAGCCAAGCCCCCAACTGTCTCTTGACCTTTGAAAGAAAAAAACATCTATAAAGGCAAACTACACACATATACACAAAGATCTTCATACCAAAGAAGGGATTGAAAAATTCCAAATGCAGTGACCAAAGCAAATAAATATCTCTTGTACCAGAAAGATTTCTTATATGGTACATTTAACACTAAAAAGATACTTAATTTTACTTATTAAACAATATATTTCATCAAGTTTATACAAAAGATATATTATATAGGGGTTGCTCCTAATTTTATCATTAATTTTTTCATCATTTTTTTATAACTAAAACTTTCATTTCTGAAAATTAAAGAATGGCAAATTAGGTTTGTGTGATAAATTTTGGATGGAGCATGGCAAATGCATGTTTAATCTTCATAAACCATGAAGAAATCTTCAAATAAGATACACTGGTATCCAAAAGCTAGGGATGGACTACATTTTTACATGTATATGAAAAAATCTTCATGACTACAGCCAAATGTGAACATAAATTTATTGCCAACATATTAATAAATTCTATTACACAAAAAATGTGTTATAAATTTCATACATATTAAACTGCAATACGTTTTTGCCAAAGTTACAAATTTCCTAAGGATTCAGTAGCATCTCCACTGCTCATATATGATGATGCAGTGCAGCACTGTCATCCATAAAAATGAATTCTTCACCTACAGCACCAGGGAACAATCAAACATGATCTTGAAGAAATTCATTGCAATATCGTTCGCAGCCATAGTCTTTTTTCAGCACTTGTAGCTTGGTGTGTTATAGTAAAGGAATTAATATACAGTGCTTACAGAAAACTATGTGGAGAGACATTTCAGTATGGAATATATCCACTCCAAACTGCAATACAGCTCTCACAATGTTGTACCATGCCTGGGACCAAGTGATTAAGAAGATATTGAGGCAAACTGGTCCACTCCTTCTTCAGAACAAGGATACAGTCTTGTTTGCTTTCTGGAGGGGAATTTCGAGTAGCAATGTATCTCCTTGTTGCGTTCCAAAATGTTCTATGGGGCTGAGATCTGGGGAGCGTGCTGGCTACTTGATTCGATTAATATCCTCGGTCTCCAGTAGCATCTCCACTGCTCATATATGATGATGCAGTGCGGCATTGTCATCTATAAAAATGAATTCTTCACCTACAGCACCAGGGAACAATCAAACATGATCTTGAAGAAATTCATTGCAATATCATTCGCCAGTCATAGTCTTTTTTCAGCACTTGTAGCTCGGTGTGTCCATTATGCTTAATGCTTACACCGTGACACAGGCTCCACATACCTATACCTTTCAAGAACATTCTTGGGATGGTAAGCAGCACCACTTTCACACCAGATCAAGCGTTGTCTAGATTGGAGGAAAGACTAAAAATCTCATCTGTAAAGAGTACATTAGCCCATTGGTGTCTTGTCCAATGTACAGGCCTTCAGGCATATAGGCCTACTCATTGCAGACATCATTTTTTGTTTTTTTCATTTGAAATGCAGGATGTTTCACTTATGAACAGAATGGGTTCTGTTCTGACAGATTTGGCAGAACTACACATGATATGCAAAGAAGAAAAAAAAAAAACTGTTTATAATAGCTTGTAACAACAAAAACTGGTTATACCTATTTGGGGTACTAATGTGTTATACAATATCTACCAATAACTGTCTGAATTTACCATATTACAACTGATACAACCAAATTACGACCAAAGGTGGACATACCAAATATTAAGGTTCACCAGCAGGTGAACCTTAATATTGGGTATGTCCACCTTTGGCTTTGTTCACCTACTGCACCCTATGAGGGGGACTTTCCACCAATGTGTAACAGAAATCAGGTGGAATTTGTCTCCGTTCCTCCATCAAAGCAGCACGGAGTCCAGTGAAAGAGGATGTGCTGCTCTGTACCTCAACTGCCACTCCAATTTGTCCCACAGGTGTTCTATGGGGTTGAGGTCAGGACTCTGCACTGGCCAGAGCAGTCGTTTAACACCCATCTCTTCATACCATTCCATAACAGCTGTAGCTTTGTGGCATGGGGCATCGTAACCTTGATAGCAACATGGGTTCGTTCCATAAAAACTCCACAGTGTAAGCAGTGCCTGATTATCCAGAATATCAAGGTACTGAGCTGCCTTCATGGAACCATAGACAACGACCAGTTGTCCCACTCAAAACCAGCTGAATGCACCCTACACAATTACTCCTCCAACAAACTTTACTGTGAGTACAATACACTGTGGTAACGAGCGTCCACCAAGCTGCCTTTACACTCACACCCTGCCATCAGACTGGAAACAGGAACTTGATTCATCGCTTCAGAGTACCGTTTTTCCACTGGTCAATTGTCCAGTTCACATGCTCTTTGCACCAGGGAAGATGAGCTGCTTTGTTCGTTATTGTGATGTTCAGCTTATGTGCCACTGCTCTTCCGTGGTAATCCAGTAAATAGAGTTCTTTTCGTATAAGATCTCCATGGTGACTGAAAAACGGTTTGTGACATTCACTAGAAATGCTATCAAATCAGTGGCCTTTCAATCTTAATTTCAATTTGAGAAAGGGAAATAATCTGCTGCTGAAGCCAAGGTCAAGGAGCTAAGAAGTAGTTTAGAGAACTGCAATCTGTTTGTAAGCCAGAAATGCCTGCACACTGATTGCTGTGAAAGCAGGCACAATATTGTACAACAGTCCATCAATTAGATTGTTCCAAATCTGGCCATATGCACTTGATTCTTGCCAAAAAAGAATTCAATAGCTCTAACCAGTAATCACTGGTAGTAGTTCTTCCTTATAGAATGGATACTTCATGGATTATGCCTTTGTGACTGATGAATATGATCAGCATGGTTGTGAGCGAAGAAAGTGCTAAGCACAGTTCGACAAAAGCTGGTAATTAGCATCAGCTCTCTTTCTTAACAAATTTCCAATGGTGTAAGCCAACTGTAAGGATTACAAGTACAACAATAATTTGTTATATTGGATAGCCTGCTATAGTGAATTTTCTTTGGAAAAGATTCTGTCTCAGTATTTTGTTATAGTAAGCAAATTTGCTATAGTAAGAGATGACTGTAATACTATTTGGGAAATCAGCTTCACTATCAGCTGTTTGAACAAAATATTTGAAAGCATCTAATCATCTGAGTTTGTTCTTGTTATGTAAACAGTGTGAAACAAACTTGAAAAAAAGAAAAAGTAAATGTTTATCTTCTCAAGACTGTGGTCATTATAAATCATACTGATTCCTTATTCACATCTAACTTGCCAGCATTCTCAGTATTAACTGACAGCTATTTGCAAATGAATTGTGCATTTTGTTTACCAATATGAGGCTGCAGATCAATTTTCAATTGTTCACTTTTTTTTTTGTCCACTAATTTTTTTTTTTCCCATATAGATACCAATATCTTTAGTTATCAGTTTCATGTATCGATGATTCAATACATATAAATAAATAAAAAATTAAAAAATTATGTCTGAATTAACAAAGAGAAAAAAAAAACATTATTTGGATAAGTCAAATGAATCTAACACCTTATTTTATACATAAAGCTTATTAATCTATTCTATACTATAAAATGATAAGCTGAAATTGGAAATAGATGTGACGTTGGCTTGAAACAGATGTAGGCTGTAACGTTTTTATGTAACTTTTCTGTTAAGTTATTTGAAACTCAGAGGCTACCCTGAGTGTCGAGTCTTCAAAATTAGAGTCATCGGAATTCAAGAGAACCGACCTATCAGTCAGGAACAGAGGGGATTGGGTGTCGTAGGCATCAGGGGGCAGAGCCCCCCCTAGTATATATATACACACACACACACACGAGGGGGTTACCCCCCCAGAGTTACGGACTGGTAGGCTGGTTCTCCTTGAATTCCGATGACTCGAATTTTGAAGACTCGACACTCAGGGTAGCCGCTGAGTTTCAAAATGTTTCAAAACACATGACATAAAAAGTATAATAAATTTAGTTTAATCCTTTATCCAAGTGTGAGCAAACAAATTTTGTGCCTGAAAGTATCTTAAGGATTTTGTTGTTGTTGTTGTACCACCGTTGTTGTACCAACGTTGTTGTACCACCTTAAGGTAAGGTGGTACAACAACGGGCAACTCATTGCAAAGGTGGAGCAAGCTAACATCACTCCTATCTCAGTATCTCCCATAATGCAAAACACATCTCTTTCCAGATATGTATAATGTTACATTAAGAGAAGGGCCACTACCCAGACTAGTTTTGACCTTTATTGAGGTCTCTTCAGTGGGAGCCAGGCACAAGTGGAGATACCAGGCAGAAGCATTAGCAAGGTCATCTCTACCTATTGGAGTTGCCAAATAACATTATATTATGCATAACCTTAATGCATAACATTATACATATCCGCAAGGAGATGTGTTTTGCATTATGGGAGATACTGAGATAGGAGTGATGTTAGCTTGCTCCACCTTTGCAACGAATTTCCCGGTGTTGTACCACCTTATCCCAGTCCTGAAGATACTTTCAGGTGCAAACTTTGTTTACTCACACTTGGATAAAGGATTAAACTAAATTTATTATAATCTAACCAAGTGAAAAATAAACTTTCAATGTGACATAAAAAGGCTCAGCATTTTATATATATATATAGGGTAGATATATATATATAGTTTTATGAAGAATTGATAAAATCGAGATTTAAGTAAAAAGGAGTAATTTAAGTAATTCTAGTCATTCAATTCTTCATAAAACTATGTATGTTAACCGAGTTAATGATCATTTTGTCATATATATATATATATATTTTTTTTTTTACTTCTCTCACCCAAACCATAATTTTTTAACAATAGAAAACTCAGTTACCATTTATGTCCTCTTCTAGTGGATGAGTCTATGCATTCTGGTGGTTTATACCTATCCAGGCATGGTAATGTCTTATAAGGAACTGAATCTGATGCAAAACACATATAATCTACTCCTCCCAAAAACCACTCTCCAGCACGATTCACAAATACAGATGCCATACATACATTGTTGTGAGTTAAATTACAGTCACTGATCAAGAAACTAAGACCTTTCTGAAAATCAAATAAAGTATATGTTAATTTATTGGCACAATGCTATTCTGATTTTTTTTTCCTCATGTAATTTTATTTGATATAATGGCAAACTAGGCAACTGAACCAGCTACAAAACAGGGTAAATGCAGTGGCATAGCTAGGGGGCACGGAGGGGGCGGCACTTTGAACCTTTTTGAACTTTTGCAGTTAATTCTAAAATATAGTCTTGAAAATTAATTTCCAAATATTGTAATACTACTGCGAATTTTCCTCACAATTGCTGTAAGTGTTGCTAGTTGTGAGAGGAGTTTTACTAAATAAAATTTTATTAAGAATTACCTACATTACTATGAAATGCACTTCGCCAATGTCATCGACGATTTTGCTAACAGAAAAACAAGAAAAATAACATTTTAGAATGTTGAAATTAAAGTTTTACTTCAAAAATAAACATCGTGTTTTAATTTATTTCCCTATACGTCGTTTTGACTTTTTGTAATATTTCTGGTGTGTATTGAGAGGGACGGCAAACTCAGGGACCGCCCTGGGTGGCAACAGCTCTAGCTACGCCACTGGATAAATGAATTCTACTATAATGAAAGTAGGAAAAAATATAATTTAATATAATCATGAATGACAATATAATCATGAATGCCATAACAGCCAGGATTTTGGGTCTGGCTGCACTGTTGATGAAGTGACGTCAGAAATTATTTTAACACATTCATAATAGGCTATGTTTTGCATATGATGCACTTCTGGTGGTAACTTGTTTGATTTTGTGACATTTCTTACTCTTTGTGCAAATGGGCACATTTTTATACATTCAGTAATAACACATGACACACCAATTTCAAGTTTCTTTCAGAATTTTCATGTATAAAACTAACATTCGTGAACTGTCTTAATGTATACCTACAATTTGAGAATTTAAAAATTCAAACAATTACAGAATTTCTCTTCATTATTGGTAAATTATACAGCTGGAAAGTGAAAAGCTTTTTTTTCCCTTCTAGAAAGCACACTTAATGATTCACTGCATCCTGCACCATAGGAGAGTACTAACACAATGTGTCCTACTCAGCATGAGCATATTAAATTAAACGTTGAAAACAGACCCCATACTATATAATCACAGATGAAGTTATGAAAATAATTTCATTATCAGTGGTTATTACATTCAATCATTTTTTTAAATATATCCAAAACAGCAACTTTAATGCAAAAAATAAGAAACATAAACATATCAAGCATCAATGGAAAGAGAAATGGCATAGCACAGGAATTACAGAAATTCTACGATGACATAATTATGGTTACCTACATGAAGGAAAACAAAACAAATTAAATTATTTTAAATAATAACTGAATAAGATATACTAGTTAAGCAATGGATCAGGGGAAGAGGCTTAGGATTGATATATCATTTAATATCAAACACAAATATAAAAATTCTTGAATTGCAAATGTCTCAACTATACTGAAACAAGAAATTCCAAAATGAAAAACTGGACAATGCACCTTCCTGTACTGCACAAATACCATCACAAGCTTGCTATTACAGCAAACAACAGCTCTATATATATCAGTAAAATGCCATTGTCACTAGATCTATCAAGAAATAAAATCAAGAAATGTATATAAATACCAATATCAGAGAAATTATCCCAAATGCAGAAAACAAATTTAAATTCAAAAAAGAAATGACCACCACTATAAACTGAAATAAAGGAATTTGGAGATTTAGATCAAAAACAAAAAATTTACATATTAAAAAAAAAATCATTTAAAAAAATTTTAAGTTCTGATATAAAAAAATCTGCTTTATTAATGCTATCGTAGAACTAAATTATAAATCTTTATACCAGAATTCTCAATTTGTAGAGCAACTGAAAGAACAACAGAACATTGCACTCTTGGAAAAGACCTAAGTTCAATTCTCATTGTAACAAAAAGGAATCTTTATATGGGCTTTTTCAAATGGAGGGAGTTAGCCGATCTGAATACAGATCTTCTTCTTATTGTGCTATCTTCTATCGAAGGTCAGCGACCATCTTGGCAAACAAACTGCGATCTTGTGTTAATCTGAGCAGTTGTGCACTGCTCTTTCCTGCCCACGTCTTGATGTTGTCAAACCATGATATTCTTTTTCTTCCTCTAGTTCCTTTGCCATCAATTCTTCCTACCAAAATAGTTTGTAGAAGTTGGTATTTGCTGTTTCTCATGATGTGTCCAAGATATGATGTTTTTCGTTTCTTGATTATTTGTACAAGATGTTTAGCTTTGCCTATGGATTTTAAGACATCTTCATTGGTAATTTTTTCTGTCCATGATATCTTTAGCATTCTTCTGTATAGCCACATCTCAAAGGCTTCGATTTTCTTGATGGTTGTCGCCTTCAGTGTCCATGTTTCAACTCCATAGAGCAGAATAGACCACACGTAGCATTTCAGCATTCGGCATCTGACTTCCATGTTTAGGTCTTTATTGCAGAATAGTGTTCTCATTTTCATGAAGGACTGCCGTGCAACTTCAATCCTTGTCTTTATATCTATTTCTGGATCCCACCGTTCATTAAGCCAGCAACCAAGATATTTATATCTTGACACTTGATCAATATTTTTCCCATTGAGTGTCAGTTTCATTGATGAGGCTGGATGTTTGCTGATGATCATGTATTTTGTCTTGTTGATGTTTATATTTATTCCCATTCTTTGGCTTTCTATGCATACTCTGTCAACGAGTTTTTGGAGATCCATAATGTTATCTGCAATTAGCACGGTGTCATCTGCATATCGTAGGTTGTTAACAATCTTTCCATTTATTGTGATTCCCTCTGGACATTCTTCCAATGCTTTTTTAAAGATTACCTCTGCATATATGTTGAACAGGAGTGGTGAGAGCACACATCCTTGTCTCACTCCTCTTTTGATGTTAATATCACTGGTGGTAATGTTGTCTAATTGAACGGTAGCTGACTGATTCCAATACAGATTTGTTATTAGTCTTATGTCTTGTTCGTCTAGCCTTATTTGTTGAAGGATTTCTATTAAGTTGGTGTGTCTGACTTTGTCGAATGCTTTTTCAAAATCTATGAAACACATAAAGACAGATTTCTGTTTTTCTATGCATTTTTGTATCAATATTTGGGTACAGAAAAGAGCCTCTCTAGTACCAAAACCATTCTGAAAGCCGAATTGTGTTTCACTTAGAGTTTCTTCACTTTTTCTATAAATGCAATTCTGAATTACTTTCAAAAATATTTTTAATGTTTGGCTCATTAGACTAATAAGTCTGAAGTCACCACAGGAATTCGCTTTGGGTTTCTTTGGGATAGTGATAAATGTAGATTTGAGCCAATCTGATGGAAATTCATCACTTTCATATATTTTATTAAATAGTTTTTCAAGAAGTTTGATGTTATCTGGTTCGATTAATTTTAAAAATTCTGTTTGCACACCATCTGGTCCACTGGCTTTTCCTGTTTTACTTGTTTGTATAGCATTCTCTATTTCGCATTTCATGATTGCTGGTCCTTGAATGTTATCTTTTATATTTATAGGCTTCTGTCTAGTATCATTGAAAAGTTCTGTTACATATTTTATCCAAATCTGTGCTTTATTCTCTTCTTCTAGAACTATTCTTCCATTTTCGTCTCTTAGAGACACTATTTGCTTTTTCCTCAGTTTTCCGGAAATTTCGTTGATTTTCTTATACAGATTGAAATTATCATGTTGTTTCTGAAGCAGTTCAATTTCAGTACATAAATTTTTCATCCACTTTTCCTTGGCTTCTTTTATTTTTTCCTTGATGATGTTATGTGTTTCTGTATACCTGGCTAGGTCTTTGTTTTTATACATTCTTCTTGTATCAATAAGAGAAAGAATCTCATCTGTCATCCATTCCTGTTGTTTTATATTATTCACATAACCTACTTCTTCAATACTTGTTGTTACGATGGCATTCTTTAAGCTATTCCAAAGAGATTCCACACTTTTATTTTCTTCTATGTTAATCTGTTGGAATACAGATAAATTGGTCAATAACACATACACCATTTACACACACGAAAAAAAAAAATACTGGTGGTGGTGGGTGGTAGATGGTGTTGTTTGTTGATGGTAGTAGCATCGGTATGTAATTGGAGGATTAATCAGGAGATAGAGAGAGTGGTTATGTTTAGTAGAATAGCATGCTCACCTACGATCAGTACTTCAACTTCTTGGATGTGTCATGTAATAGCCGCTAGAGGAACTCGTGGTGTGTAGTGTTTGCTGAGAGCTCCTGATAAGATAAGTGCTAATTTAAGTTATCATTGACAATTTTGCTTGAATATCACGTAGTTTTGTTTGCTTTTCGTATCTTAGTGTGTCTGGTTGTGTGTTTTTTGGTGTTATTTCAATTATTAATTTGATAAGATAATTCGACAGAAGCGTGCACATGACTCCAGTAAGAAAGAAAATAAAGGCAGCCAGTAATAATGGTTCGCCATCTTTGTTCAAAAATTGTAACATAAAGGAGATTATTCAATGTACTATCCGCGAGATATATGCTTTGCAGAGAGCGGTTGGAGTCTGGTTAGATGATGATAGTGGAGTGAATGTGTGCAGAAAATGTAAGGAAAATGAGCAATTAAAGTGTGTTTCAGGTCGTGAGTGTGATATTTTTGTTTGAATGTCAGAATGTAGAAAATAGCGATATGATAAGAAATTGTACCAGAGAGCTGCGAGGTCGGCATTGAAAGTGAGAATGAAGGTAATAATACAGAACAAATAAATGGTTTAACAGATAATAAAAAAGATGAGATAAATGCAATGAGTGAGATCGCACGGTTGAGCAGAGGATACATAGGGCAAAGCGGCAGCTGGAGCATATGCACAAATGTCTACCGAGTGTACCAGCCAATAAAAAAACGTATGATGAGAAAAATAAGAGTATGATTGTGAATGTAAACAAAATGAAAGAGCGAGTGCTGTATGGAGATTCGTTAGTACGAGATGTGATAGTTGAGAGTTTGACAAAATTGTACCAACCTGGTGTGACCATTAAAGATGTGAGTCTATTAGGGAGCAAAAGCAAAGGGTGAAAGAAATGATAGTGGTGGCAGGTACGAATGATTTGAAAGGAGATAAAATGGATATGATAGGGGACCTGAAGGAATTGTTTGAAGTAGCAAAATAGAAGAGTGAGAGAGTTAGGATGGTTAGTCTGTTGCTGCAGTATGACAGTGAAGCGTTTACAAGGAGGGCCATAATTGCTAATGACTTTATGCGCCGGTTATGCAGGATGAGTGGTGTGGAATTTGTGGCCGTGTGGAGTGAGTTCGATGGGTGAAAGGATCTATGTAAGATGGATGGCTTGCATTTGAATGGATTCGGTGTAAGGAGACTTGAAAAAGTGTTGTTGTTGAATGAAGTGAATGTGCAGAATCAGGGAAACTAGATTTATTAAGGGGGGGGGAGTAGATATGCAAACCTTAGGGAGGCAGTTGAATGTATGAATGAGTATAATATGCCCGAGCAAATAAGGACAACAAATCAGAATGGGATAGTTAGTATAAGGCATCAAGGTAGGGATGGGACTAACGGGCTTCTGCAATTCAAGTATACTAATGCTAGGAGTATTAGGAACAAGAAGGAAGAATTTTTGGCCTTGGTTGGCACTTCCAGACCACAGGTTATTGGCATTAGTGAAACATGGCTGACTGAAGATGATATAGCTAGTCTATTTAATGTGAGGGGTATAGTGTGTTCAGGAGTGACAGAGGGAATAAAATGGGGGGGGGAGCATTACTAATGATAGCTGATGATCTGCAGCCAAGCAGAATAGAAGTTGAATTGCAGGATAGAGAAAAGAGCACATCTGAGGCCATTTGGTGTGAGATTGAGGCTAGCAGAATAAAATATACAATTGAATGCTGCTATAGACCAGGTGATGGAATAGATGGTGGAGATAGTATGCATACGCAAATAGAAGAAATGAGTGGAAGGAGGGTAATTATTATGGGAGATTTCAACTATGGTAAAACTGATTGGAAGGAGGAGAGGACACATGGGAGGAAGGAATTGGATTTCATGTGGTTATTAAGGGATAACCATCTGCGACAGCATGTAATGAAAAATACTAGGGGTCAGAGAGTGCTTGACCTAGAATTTGACTATAACGAATATGATCACATTGCCACAAATTGGTGAGAGTGATCATAGGGTCTTGACTTGGGAGGTGGCTAAAGGTGTGGAATTTACAATTAAGACAGGATACATGTGGAATTATCGGGCTGATAAGTATGACAAACTTAGGAGTTTGATTGGTTCAGTGCCATGGCATGTAAAACTGCAAGGGCTCGATGTTAATAGTGCATGGGAGCAGATAAAAAGTGTTTACAGGAGGCAATGGCTGACTGTATACCTAGAGTCCGAATAATAAATCAAGAAGGGGTTAAATGGATGAATAACACCATTAAGCTTGAGCTGTAAAAAAGAAACAACTATGGAGGGAATTTAAGGAGAAAGGTGACTGGCAGGCACATGAATGGTATTAAGTGCAGGCCAGAAGGTAATAAGTGCGGTAAGAAAAGCAAAAGCGGATTATGAAAGAACATTAGCCATGCAGGCTAATGAGAATCCCAAACAGTTTTTTCAATATGTTGCAAGTAAAAGAAAAAAATGTATATGGCAGAATGATTTTAAAGAATGCCGATGGGTGGGAGGTAACCGAATCAGTGGAATTACTGAGCAAGCGCTTTGCAAGATTATATCATCCGGGTGGTGACATTGCGGGAATGAATGAACCAATAGCTTATACGGGAATTTCAGTGAATGAAGTTGAGGTGAATAGTCTATTACAAAACCTCAATGTCAATTCATCTGCGGGATTGGATGGTATACCAGCTCGTGTCGTACGAGAAGCGATTAAAGAATTGTCAGTACCCTTGACCATTTTGTTTAATTTGAGTCTCGGGTCTGGGTTAGTCCCAAGGGGGTGGAACGAGGGGAAAATAGTTTCACTGCATAAAGGTGGTTCCAAGCCTGCTGTTGAAAATTACCGGCTGATCAGCATATCAGGAATTGTTGTCAAAGTCGTGGAGAAAATAGTCAAGAGGAAAATACAAGATTGGATAGATGAAAATGGGATACTGTATGGGAGACAGCATGGTTTTGTGAAGGGTAGATCATGCCTCAGTAACTTGCTCACAGTGACCGCTGAACTGGATAAGGGTAACGGGTTTACAGTGATTCTACTGGACCTTGCTAAAGCCTTTGATAGGATACCACATGGAATTCTAATCAGTAAACTGCAGCATATGAAAATGGATATAGGGTTGGAGATGGATAGGAGGGTGATTGATGGAGAGATATCAGAGAGTGGTTTATTCAGGAGTAGAGTCCAAAAGACGGCCTGTGACTAGTCGTGTGCCACAGGGTTCTGGTCTTGGACCACTACTGTTTAATTTGTTCATTAACGATGTAGGAAAGGATCTGAGAGGAACTGTGCATCTGTTTGCAGATGATGCAAAGTTGGGTAGAGCAATAGTGAATGCTCACGATGTCAAAATTTTGCAGGATGATTTGGATAGTTTGGAGGACTGGGCTAAGGAGAATGGATGTCAATTTAATGTGGAAAAATGTAAGGTTTTGCATTTTGGGGTGAAAAGATTAGCAGCAGTATATCACATTGGTGGAACTACTCCAGGAGATTGACGAGGTCAGGGATTTGGGAGTGTTGGTGGATAGGGAGTTGAAGTTTAGGGGACATATCACAAAAGTGGCTAAATCAGCTCATCAAATCACTTGGTTGCTGAAAAACACTTTAATAAGCAGAGACAAACAGGTTATTGTTCCTCTGTATCGAGCCTTGATAAGATCCCATCTAGACTACTGTGCCCAGATATGGGCACCAGGGTTTCTTCTTGATGGGGAGGAGGAGGTGGAGAGGATCCAGAGACGAGTGACCAAGATGATAGCAGGACTATGGAATGAACCTTATGAGAACAGGTTGAAGATTTGTGGGTTGCAGAAATTGGTTGATAGGCGGAAAAGGGGTGATATAATTGAGACATCCAAATTACTGAAGGATTTCTATAAGATTAATTCAGAAGATATTTTTGAGAATAGGACTGGTAGTGGGAGGACTAGGGACCATCCACGGAAGCTTGGTAAGAGTGTGGTTAGCAAGGGTGTTAGAGCTAGTTTTTTACTTGGAGAGTGGTAAATGAGTGGAATAAGCTTCCAGAATCTGTTGTGGGTGCCATGACTGTAAATGAGTTCAAGGTGAAGTATGACAGATACTGTGTGAATGTTGAATAGTTGTTTTTGACATGATGTTGGGCCTCCCTCGATGAGTCTGAGGACTCCTTGGAGCTGTCCATAATAATAATAATAATAGTAACGATAATAACTGCAGAAATCTCAAAACGCATAAAAATTATGCATAAAGTCACTATAAGTCATGAAGATGCTACAATATGGATTCCCCCTCCCCCTAGAAACTCCTGATGGCATCATCATTTTAATAACTAAAAATAATTATAAATAAAGCACAACAAAAATTTAAACTTTTTTTTAATTTATATAATTTATAACTTGGTTCAAAGAAGTTCAGTGATAAGTAATGCATCTGTTTTGCCAAGGAGTTTTTTTAAATTAAAATTATTATTATTATTATCCTAAGAACCCCATGGAGTCACAGACTTATACAGGAGGTCTCTTTTGTCATACTCATCATGCATGCCTTAAACACTTTCAAATTCTCTGCAGACACCACACTCTCAGGCAAAGCATTCCAATCATTCACAACTCTCCCTGCAAAAAAACCTGCTTCTCACTATTTTGCTCACATCCTCCTTATACAGCTTCCACAGATGACCTCTTGTTCCCAATCTCCCACTATTCTATGAAAACCTCTTCAACGTTAATCCTATAATAACCCCTTACCACCTTGTACATTTCTATCATATCACCCCCTTTTCCTCCTATCCACTAGACTCTGCAAAGTGCATCATCTCCACCTTTCTTCATACTCAGCATTCCAGAGATCAGAAATTCAGCAATCAATCGTATGTGATATGATAGCTGTTATATTTAAAGATGACTTCCAGAAAAGACTTATTCAAGTATGAAATCATACTTGAATAATTCTTAAATTTTTACTGATCATCCTTATTGTACTCATTAAAGAAAGTAAGAATGCAAGGGCTGAGTGGAAGGATTTCTTGCTTGTTCATTCTTAAGCATATCTGTCTTATTAGATAACCTAAGTTTATAAAAAATTAAAAAAATAAAAAGATTCCTTTAAGCTTATAGTAAAAAGCATTGACGATATAGTCAAAATGTACAACATTTGTACATTAAGTTCATTAGAGTAATTTTTATTTAAGCATTTAAGCAGTAAACTCAATTTGGCCTTAATTTTTTTTTAACAGCACTTATAATAAAATACTCAATTTTTTTTCCTTTTTTTATATATATACACCTGAGTCGACACGAAAGGCCACAAGTCTTCTAGCACATTAAAGAAAGTAGAAATGCAAGAGCTGTGGGAACCGGATAAGAAGAAAGGAGGAATCTGTTCACATTTTGTTTGAACAGCTGTATTCTTTGAAGGGCTGTATTCTTTGGGAAAGGCAGAGTACAGGCAACTGTTCCAAAGAACAGAAGTAGGTGAAATGAAAGAGAGGCAGTGCATTTGTTCAGCGAGTTTCAAGATGGACTGTAAATGGACATTGTTGGTTAGCAGTGGCTCTTGTTGTAATGCTTTTGGAAAAAGTTGAGGAATAATAGTGGCCAATTAAGCATGGCACAAGGCAGAAACTGAATGTCTGTGAGAGAGGGATTGAAGTGGATATGTGTGTGAGAGAGAGAGATATCATTAATTAGCTAACTGCCTTCTTCTGGATAGAATCGAGCAACCTTAGCAAGGATTTTGGTGCACAACCCCAAATATGAGAGCAATATTCCATGGTTGGGTGGATTTGGGATTTGTATAGAGTTAGCAGCTGTCAAGGTGTAAGGTAGAGTCTTGTGCAAAAAAAGTAAACCAAGTATTTTGGTGGCTGAACAAGCTATAGTTGAAATGAGTTTGTGCTATTTCATTCCAATGGGTTGTCCCTTCCCCACTGGAATATAACTAGGAGATCTGAGTTCAGTCCACTGTTTGTGGTGGATCTTGAGGATTCTAATACTTGAGCATTACAAGGTTTTTGTCAAATGAAAAGGAGGAATGGAGTGTACTGTCATCAGCAAAGCTATGGATAAGATATGAAGTCTGTGAGAGCTGGTAATTTATATACAAGAGGAAGAGAGTGGATGAAAGAATGGAACCTTAGGATATTCCCAGGGCTCTGTTCTTTCATTGGGAAAATCTGAGGAGAGGAAACCATCCACCATGACACACAGTGAGTGACCAGGGAAAAAGTCAGTGATCCAGTTGCAGCGCGTGGAAGGCAGACCATAGGATGACAGTTTGCAAAGGAGACCCCTGTGCCAAACCTGATGAAATGCCTTTGAAATGTCGAGGACAACCACATGACTTCTTGAAATTTTTTCATGGCTTGAGTCCAGAGGTGGGTGGTGAAAGCAACATCAGCGGTAGATTGCAAGTGGCAGAATCCATATTGCTGGTCACTGATTAGTTGGTAGGGCTCTAGGTGGTTCAAGAGTTGGTTGTTGATGACCTTTTCCATAATTTTAGAAGAGAGGTGAGAACAACTGGATGGCGATTTTTACCTATCACCTTTTTTTGGGATGGGATGGATATGGACCTGTTTCCAAGTAGGATAGACTGAAGAGGCAACACCGATAGGTGTTAGTTCTGGGACACAATTTTTTAAAACAGTAGGTGGGATACCATCAGAACTAGATGCCTTGTTTGCATTCAGATCATTAAGGAATTTTTGGATTTCTTTCAGACCAAAGAGTATGAGTGACATGAGAGAGCTGTTCTTGGTGGAGGGAACTTTGACCAAGTCATCAATGCAGAAATTATAACAGAAGAGTGATGCCAGTAAATCAGCCTTGCCTTTAGGTGAGGTAAGTATACCAACCAGATGTGAGAGTAGTGGATACCTGTGTGGACAAAAGTTGCACCCAATTACCTTGCCATGCTATTAGAAAGAATGACTGACATTTGGGCAAGATACAAGTTTGCAGCATTTAGCCCTTACAAAGTCTGATTTGGATTTGGTGATGATTTTTTTTACAGCTGTTGCAAGCTGCAGTATAGGCAGAGTGAGTAGCTGGAGTTTTGGTCTTGAGCCATTCATGGCATGAAGAGGATTTTTCTTTTACTGCATTGGCACATGTTTTTGAGAAGGCTTGGATGGTGGCTGAAAATTTGGAGTGGAATAAGAGATGAAAGCATTCATTCCTATGAGGATGATTTCTGTTATTCAGTCTGAGCAGGTGTTTGGAACTGAAGCAGTGGTCAGACTATGGGAAGGAGGAATAGAAATCATGAAGGTCATCCCATTTGGTACCCTTGTAGTGCCAAAGGACATGAGACTGAGAACTGGTGGATGAAGGCTGTTCTATGACAAAAGAGACTTGTCATGAGGATGTGATCTGAGGTCAATTCTGAAGTCAATCCCTATATAACATGTTTCTTTTGCTAATGCCTTTTAGCATTAGTGGATTTATTTTATTTATTTATTCAAAATAAATTGCCAAAAGGAATTTGTTATATAGGGATTAACTTCAACCTTAGCCAATCACATATAACTGGCCTAAAACTATCAATAATTTTCAATGGCATCCAGGAAAGAGAGTACAGCAGACAACTGCTATCTCATAGTCCCTAACCCTATGCAGTATTACTGTCTGAAATAGTAAGAGTTCTAAGGTAAATTTTTATGAATTGTGAGATTAAAATCCAAAGTTTTTGAAAGAAAACAAACCCTACTTGATATAACAGAGATCAACTAATGCAGGAACCAGTCACTTAATAATTATAAATGTAAGATTTTTGAAATAATAGAAAAAAATAGGATTATTAAAGAACACACATTTCTAATTAAAACCAGTTTGTTCCATATTGAATGCATTTCAGTATGGAAATTTAATACCATGACTACACAATTAACTACAATATGATATTCAACCAGAGAAGCATAAATCAAAGATATAAAAATTCTACATTTGCTCCATGGAACAGTTCAGGAGATCAGCTATACTCTCAAATATACCTTAGATACCCTCCACATTTTCTTTTTTTGCAGCTCACACTTAAATATAACTATTCATCCATCTAACTCTTAGCCAATTTACCCTCCTGACCTTAGTGTGATATTGCTTCCTCCAGATATCCCTTGACTATCATGCACTATGGACATCTGTCTCTTGCAGATCTTTATGCCATGACACTGCTTCAAGTTGTCTCTTAAAGTGCATCAATCACTTGCCTTTTAGTTCCACAAAAACTGGAATTTCCTTATGTTTTGCTATTTCCAAGTCAAGACCACATGATCACTTTCCCCAACTAGAGGCAATGTAGCCTTAGTTATGGACAGTTCTTCTGATCCTATAACAAGATCCAATACTCTTGTACCTCCAAGTCCCCTCCATCACATTCTGCTTGAAGTAATTATCTCTCAGTAAGTGTATAAATCCCATTTCCTTTCTGCCATGTGATCTTTCAATCTATGTCTCCAAAGTTGAAGTCCCTATAATAATTACTCAACTTGCACTCATTATACTGATACATGTCTTCCACATCATCCCTGGCTTATAGCAGCAACCAATTTTATATTTTGTCCTATTGGCTTCAATCTCACAACAGATTGACGCAAAAGAACCGTCATCTGCCCTACTGACTCCTACTCTTCTTGGCTGCAATTAATCTGATATCATCAGCAATACCCCAATCCCGTCATGCCCTGTCTACTCTATCTTCCCTGAAAATATTAAATTTGTCATATTCTATTCTTGTAACTACATCATCTGCTATTAGCCAAGTCTCACAAATGCCTATAACTTTTAGTGGGCACTAACTAATGCCAAAAACTCTAACCTCTTATTCCTGATACTTCTAGCTTTAGTATATAGAAATTGTGTCATCCCGTCAGGCCCCCAACCACTTTACATCCTTAATTGACCACCCCATTTGATACTGTTGCCTGAGAAACTAGATTCCACATTTTTCATTCACATACTCATCTGTTTCATGGATGCCTTCATAAACTTGCCTGCATCAGCCCTAATTTCTTTAGTTTTCCTAAACTGCTAAAATACTAAATTCACCACACTTTATCCATGTAACTATGTCATCTGCTGTTAGCTTAGTCTTACTAATGCCTATAACTTTTGGTGTGTTTGTACTAAACAATGCTAAAAACTCTTTCCTCTTATTCTTGATACTTCTGGCATTAGTATATAGAAACTGCAGCATCCCCTTAGGTTCAATATATTGTTGCCAATTAGCAACTTAGAATTAAATTATTTACAAAGTTACTAATATTTCAATAGATTTCAAATCAATATCTTCAGAGAAAAAAATATATTACTGAACACAGAGTACTCATTTAGGGGCAGTTGTAGAATACACTGTACAAGCTGTAATTGGGAAAAAGAAAAAAAAAAAAAAAACGAATGTAGAAAGTATATTATACTTTACAAGAAATTATATACTTGTTTTAATTCTTTACCAAAGTGTAAGCAAACAAAGTTTGCACATGAAGTATCTTCATGACCAGCACCTTGCATATAGAAACTGTTCGATCTGCATCAATTGCCTCAGTATCCCATAATGCCAAACACACTTCCTTTTAGACATGTGTATGCTATTCGTTATAGGAAGTAAATACCCAGACCAGTTTTGACCTTTATTGAGGTCTTATCAGTGGGAGCTAGACCTAAAACGATACTCAGGTTAATATGCAGAAGTCATCTATTTTCTCATATACAAAGTAGTAAAATGGTGTATCACCATATCTAAACTACTTGATAAAATACTCTGGATCAAGAGAACACTAGAAAGTTTTTCCACTTGGTTGCAAAGTATATTATAGTTGATAAGAATGATATTCTTATAATTACACATAGTCCTTTACTCAAGTGTATGCAAACAAAGTTTGCTTATGCATGGATGGTATAGTCTATATTTAAGTTGTAAGTTAGGATAGAAATGAAGGAAGTACAGGAAAGTGGTGTGATGTAAAATCAGATTTGAAAAATATATCTACACTCTCCACTGTTATTCATCATCTATATTGATCACATTATATGAAGGAAAGTAAAGCCCAGATATCAAAATTGGAGATGTTAATCTCAGCTCTTTAAATCTCAGCTTTCTAAATAAATCCAGTGTAAGCCTTGGATTGAACTGAAAATCAGCAGTAAAAATACAATGAAAATAGGCAGAAACATTGAAAACATCAACTACATTTTGAATGGAGAACCAACAGAACAAGTAAATTTCAGCTATTCAGGCACAAATTTTAGTGAAAATGACATATTAAATATGGAAATAGAATTAGTAATGCTAGTATGGTAGAATCAACTGAAGAAATTTTATGGAATAAGAAAGAAACTAGTCAAAACACTAAACTAGCTTTATACAAGTGTTCAAATCAATTTTAACATATGGATCTGGGAGCTGGGTTAGAAATAAAACACTTGATCAAAAACTGGAGATGACAGATATGAGAATTCTGAAAAAGAAATGGCATCAATGGCAGTATTATATTAAAAAGAGAGGATATAACATTATGAACGAACCTGACAATGTTAGCATTCAGGAATGTATTAAGGGCTAATCTCAGGTGATATAGTCATTTAAACAAAATGGAAGAGGGAGAAGTTATCAAAACAAGTTGTTTTTTTTTTTTTTTTTTTTTTTTTTTTTGTCAGGATAGCATGAAAAGGAACCTGTTGTTGATTTTGATACTAAATTTGTTGCAACAGATATTCAGTCAGAGAATCCTAAATACTTGCACTGGATTCATTCAGTAGTATAACATCACCTGAATAAAGTAAAGAATTAACAGTATATTTCTAATTTTTGATATCAGATTTGATGTTAATTTATTTTATAATACATAAGAGATAATGAAGAAGTGCGTAGACAGTGTGTATCCTTGTCTTACACCTAACTTTACATCAAACCGATCTTTAAGTCTACCTGTGGACCTGCATCTTAAATATAAACTGTATTTTGCCGTAAAATATAAAACAAATGTAAAAAGCTAAACACTGTGTAAAACTAGCTAAACAAAAGTCATGGGAAGACTTTGGCAAAAATATAGAAAATAAATATCAAGAAGGTGGCAAAATATTCTGGAGGTTGTTAAAGAAGCTCAGAAATGGAGGAAAGAGTGCTATAAAAGGAATTAGAGATGATAAAGGTGACATGAAAATGAGAGAAAAAGATATCCTTGAAGTATGGAGTAATTACTTCGAAAAATTGCTAAATGAAACAAGCAATGCTAGCACAGTGGTGAAAAAACACTCAACACGCATACAGTCAGGAATACATATCCATACTTGAAGTAAAAAAAGCCATCAAATGGGGAAAGGCAGCAGGAGTAGATGAAATTCAACCAGAAATGCTAAAGTATGGTGGTATAAAACTCTGGACAGACGAATAAATTCCTGATGATTGAAGTAGAGCTCTAATAGTACCCATATATAAAAACAGAAATAAAACTGAATGCGAGAATTACAGAGGTATTTCCCTACTGAGTGTTCCTGGCAAGATCTATGCAAGTATACTTGAGAAACGGTTGAGAAGAATTGTGAAAGAAAAGCTTGGTGAAGAACAAGCTGGATTCAGGCCAAATAGAGGCTGTCAGGATCAGATCTTCACTTTACGACAAATAGTTGAGAAATCATGGGAATATAACAAAGATCTGTATTTAAGTTTTGTCAATCTGGAAAAGGCATATGACAAGGTGCCAAGAGAGAAGTTATTCAATACGATACAGTTATATGGTGTCAATGGGCCATTATATCAAGCAATACTTAGTCTTTATTTGAGTTGTAAGTCAGCAGTTAGAATTGAAGAAAGTACAGGAAGATAGTTTAATGTTAAATCTGTTGTGAGACAAGGATGTACATTATCCCCTCTGTTATTCATTATCTATATGGATCACATTATGATGGAAAGCGGCATTATACATGATATCAAAATTGGAGATGTTAATGTCAGCTCTTAGCTTTATGCGGACGATGTTATACTTATAAATAAATCCTCTACAGGTCTGCAAGATTCCCTGACTAAATTGAATAACTGTTGTAATAGATATGGTATGAAGGTCAGTAATAAAAAGACAAAGACAATGAAAATAGGCAGAATCTTTGAAAATGTCAACTGCGTTGTGAATGGAGAACCTGTGGAACAAGTAAAACATTTCAGCTACTTAGGCACGATTTTTACTGAAGATGGTAAATTAAATATGGAAATAGACAACCAAATCAACAAAGCTGGTATGGTAGGAAGTCAATTGAATAAATTCATATGGAATAAGAGAGAAATTAGTCGGAACACTAAATTAGCTGTATACAAGACAGTGTTCAAACCAATTTTAACTTATGGATTTGAGAGTGGGTCAGAAGTAAAAACTTAACCAAAGACTAGAAACCGCAGACATGAGAGTCTCGAGAAAGATTAGAGGCATGAACAGATGGCATCAATGGCAATATCAGATTAAAAATGAGGATATTAGGAAAGAATTTGACATTGTCAGCATCCAGGAATGCGTTAGCAGAGGTAATCTCAGGTGGTATGGTCACTTAAATAGAATGGGCGAGGAAAGATTAGCAAAACAAGTGTTCTCTGCCAGGTTGGCAGGAAAAAGGCCTAGAGGAAGACCAAGAAATAAGTGGATTGATACATTATAAGATCTGATAATGTTGGAGTCTTGACAAGTAACAGACTGATTTGGAGGAAAATTGTAGATAGGAAGTTAGTAATAATGTAAATTTTTCATGTGGTACCTTCATATCCTGTACATCCCCTTGAGGGTACATGGCAGGAATTTGATGATGATGAGGATGTATTTTGCTGTGTAGTGTAGTGTAGTATTTTGTAAAGATTTTCTCTTTGCACCTTGTCATATGCCTTTTCCAGATCTACAAGCCTTAACAGATCCATGTTATATTCCATAATTGCTCAACGATTTGTCTTACAAGTGAAGAATCTGACCCTGGCAGCTTCTGTTTGGTTTGGTTCAAACAGAGGCTGTTTGGTTCAAACAGAGGTTTGAACCAAACCTCTGCTTCTCCTTCAAGTTTCCTCTTCCACAAATTTTTCTTATCTCCTTCTTAAGTATGCTTGATAAAGCATCCTAAATATAATACTAATATACTAAAATAACATACTTGATAAAGTAGGGAAATTATTCTGTAATTCTCACATCAGTTTATTTCAATTTTTTTATTTTATTATCATTGTTTTATACAATGATATATGGTACTATGAGAGATGCTCCAGTTATCATCACCTTCTCTTTCAGGTCAGGCTCAACCTCACAGCCAACTCATTTGGCTTCAAAACCTGATACTGATTATGACAGAATGGTTAATAGCACTACTAACTTCCTATTGATAATTTTCCTTGAAATAATTTATTATCTGTCAATACTTCAACACATAATAGTGCCTTAGAAGACTGAAACAATACACCTCTGTTCCAGTCTTCTAAGGCACTATTTACTGTTCTTTTAGAGATATATACAGTCCCTATCCCATAGATTTTTGGCACCTCAAAACCAATTTCTAGAATTTTAAGTACAATCTTGTGGCTACATTTATTCTGACCAACAAACTATCATTATAGTTCCCATCTTCTAAAAATAAACGTTCCTCTCTTGCTCTTCTTGGCATTTACCAAGTACCTTGTGAGTGTCACCTTTTATATTATGAACAACTAGATATTCAGTGGGAAAAAAGAATATGAGAACACCAGTCTTATACCATCAATAGAAAATTTGAGAAATCTGTTCTTGCAAAACATGGAAGAGATACTGACCACATTATCATATGGTGTGAGATGCACTTACTCCATCACTGTCACTACAAATCTGAATGTTTTTATTTTAATTACACATCATTAAAGTTTTCATTAATAATATAATGTCTCTTCAGTTATGCCTTTGCATTGTATAACATCACATGGCTCTCACTGTTTCAAAGCATCCATTGTTCACATTCTACTTTGTATTAAACTACCATTTGCTACTGATGATGGCCTGTAATTTTAATTGTGAATTGGGCCATATATTGGGCAAAATATATGGCCTTTGAATAAATATTAGTTAGTTATTTCCTTGTGTTTTTGTGTGAATTGAAGAAACTTTTTAGTGACTATTGGATACAATAAAAAGTGCCTTAGTTGATGTAGTACTATCATATCCAATGTGTCCCAGAGGGTGCATATCAGGAATTTGATGATGATTAATAAACAAAGTATATAGCAGTAAAACAGTGACAGAATATATCTAAGAAAGATGGAATCATAGCTTTTTCTAGAAGGAGAAGAAAATACCTTTTTTTGAAACGAAGTAAAATGTGAAAATTCAGTTGGAACGGATAACATTCGACATGAATACTTATATATTGCTCAAAACAATTTTGGTTTTCTTGTAAATTATAAAGTTATAAAAATAATTTACAAATGTAACACTTAAAATATTCTTAATATACAACAGTGTAAAAAACGCAACTGCATACAAAATCATGTTAAGACTTGCTGAAACGAGTCTTAGCTGTATTAGCATGGAGGGGGGGATATAAAAGCGTGGCTTGTTGCGCTCACTTCCACAGTGCATAATTATCATTTCAATTGTAGACTTGTGTCACCTACCACACATTATTTTGTTAAAAATGGCAGAGCAACATGATATCCCGGAATCCATGGCTTGGTGAGCCATTGGTCGATTAGAAGCTGGACAAACGCAGCAAGTTGTCGCTTAAGCATGTCGTGTATCTCAAAGCGTAATTTCGCGACTTTGGAATTGCTTTCTGGAAACGGGAAATGTTTGCCAAAGACAAAGTCAAGATCATCCATCATCAACAACTCCAACAGATGATCATATTTGTCATTACTTGCCAGAAGAAATCTAACATTTAATACAATACAACTTTGAAGCGAACTTGCCGCAGCAACAGGGTGTCTAGTATGGACACAGACAGTATGAAATTGTCTTCATGCCTTAGGCTTATATGCTTGAAGACCAATGGTTTGCATTCCACTTACTGCAAATCACAAAAGAGCCCAAAGAATTTGGGCACAGGAACACCGTAATTGGACAAATGAGGATTGGGCTTGTGTACTTTTTAGTGACGAGTCCAGATTCAGTCTGCAACCAGATAACCAACGTATCTTGATATGGAGTGAAAGTGGAACAAGAAATAATCCACAGTTTGTTTGTGAAAGACCCAAAATCAAGGTGGGAGTTTGGTGGTATGGGCTGGAATAAGTATAGGTGGCCATACTGATCTCTATTTTACCAGAAACGGTTCCTTCCTTAACACCAAAAGGTATCACAATAAGATTTTGGAACCTATAGTTTGTCCATATGCTGCTACAATTAGCCAAGAATTCATTTTTATGGATGACAATGTTCTGTCTACACCGTGCAAATTTGGTATAAGAGTGGTTTGAAGAAGAAGGTATTGAATGAATGGACTTGCCTGCCTGTTCACCAGATTGTAATCCAATTGAACATGCCTGAGATGCTTTGGGTAGGTGCGTTTCTGCTTGACTGGTGTCACCATGATCACTTCAAGAGCTCGAAATTGCTCTCATAGAAGAGTGGGGAAATATCCCACAAGAACTGTTTGATCATCTTATCTGATCCATGCAATTAAGATGTATTCTGTTTTGGCTGGGAGACCATATGCCCTATTAAAAATTAACAAAACCGTTTTTTTTTTTGTTATTCTTGTTAAAATTATTTCACGCTAAAATGTATAATTTGTTAAATTTGTAATAAATATCGATTATTTAAACAATATTTCATTAATTAACCCTATCCATAAGTAAGAAATATTTATTCATGTATAAAGTATCCAATAGTTATAATCATTTGCAGAAATTTATAATTATCCGACAGAAACTAAAATATCCCCTAATTGTTTTGAGCATAGTATAAGATTTATATAAGTTTTACAGTAACTAACTGCAAAATTCAAAAGGCAGATCAAATGGATGAACCCAACATATCTGGATAGATCTTTCATTGAGAAAATTAAACAGAAATAAAAATGAATGTGAGAATTACAGAAGTTTACCTACTATATTAACAAGAAAGATTTATACAAGCATAAATCTAAGGAAGAGGCTTAGGAACAAAAATGCTGTCACATGAATAGGTAAAGTATACTATATTTTTAGGGAGGATAAGAAAAAACTGAGGGAAGGGTTTGTCAATGATAGTAGAATAACTGCTATTTGATGGGAGATAAAAGCTAATAAGACAAAACATCACATAAGTTGGTTATCAAGGGAAAGAAAGCAAAAGGAGATTTGGATGATATGCATCATTAAATTAGCTCAATGAACACAGGGTGAGTAATCATTATTGGGGGAGGGGGAGCACTTCAACTAGGACACAGTGGAAGAGAGAAAATGCACAGAAGTGGAATTTATGTAACTTTTCAGATATAATTATCTTAAATAGCATGTGATAGAAGGTACTTGGAATTTCAGAGTACTAAAAGTGATGCAGAGAGAGAGAGAGAGAGAGAGAATTTTTCCATAGCCAATATAACCACTTTATTGCTGACTGAAGAAAGTAATCATGCAAATTTGATTGGAAGGTGACTAAACATGTGGAATTTTCAGTTAAGTAGGAGTGCGTGTGTAGCCACAAAGTTAGTAGTTATGACAAACTCAAAAGGCAGATCGGAGTAGTGCTGTGACTCAAGAGAAGTATGGATATGAAAGAGAAAGGTGATCAGCAGCCTCATGAGCAATATAAAACAGAGACAAGAAGGATGAGTACGAAAAAATCAGATTATGAGAAAATGAGCTGGGTAGACCAAAGGAAATCCTAGAAAGTTCTTTTGCTATATGGCAAGCAAAAGAAAGAATGATTACGGAAGGATAGCTTTAATGAACATTGAGGAGTGACAGAAGCAGAAGAAATTGTTGAATTATTGTGATCACTTTGCAAGTGTGTATTAGTGTGTATTGAGGTCGAAACTAGTCTGGGTAGTGGCCCTTCCCTTAATGCATAACATCAGACATATCCGCAAGGAGATGTGTTTTGCATTATAGGAGATACTGAGGCACAAACTTTGTTTGCTCACACTTGGATAAAGGATTAAACTAATTTTATTATACTCTAACCAAGTGAAAAATAAACTTTCAACATCTTTCTCTAAATCCAGAGTAATTTATTAAAAAAGGGTATCTCCACTTCGGCCTGGCTGCCACTGAAGAGACCTCAATAAAGGTCGAAACTAGTCTGGGTAGTGGCCCTTCCCTTAATGCATAACATCAGACATATCCGCAAGGAGATGTGTTTTGCATTATAGGAGATACTGAGTTAGGAGTGTTGGTAGCTTGCTCCACCTTACCCCAGTCCTGAAGATACTTTCAGGCGCAAACTTTGTTTGCTCACACTTGGATAAAGGATTAAACTAATTTTATTATACTCTAACCAAGTGAAAAATAAACTTTCAACATCTTTTTCTAAATCCAGAGTAATTTATTAAAAAAGGGTGGCACACCATTTGGCAACTCCTATAGGTAGAGATGACCTGCTAATGCTTCTGCCTGGTATCTCCACTTGGGCCTGGCTCCCACTGAACAGACCTCAATAAAGGTCGAAACTAGTCTGGGTAGTGGCCCTTCCCTTTTCTGCTATCCCTTTACTGCAGAAAACGTTCTGCACTAAAGTGATAGCAGAGTTGGATATATGAAACAGCTACACCATGTTATCGCTGGATTTTGCAAAGGCAATGTCAGGATAGTGGTGTGCCACAAGGATCTGTTCTTGGACCACTGCTGTTTAATTTGTTCATAAATGATATAGGAAATGATCTGAGAGGAACCGTTCATTTGTTTGCGGATGATGCGAAGTTGGGTAGGGCAATAGTGAATGCAGATGACGTCAAAATTTTGCAGGATGATTTGGATAGATTGGAGGTCTGGGCTAAGGAGAATGGATGTCAGTTTAATGTGGCAAAATGTAAGGTTATGCATTTTGGGATGAAAAGATTGGCAGCAGTTTACTGCATTGGTGGAACCCTGCTCCAGGAAATTGATGAGGCACGAGATTTAGGAGTGTTGGTAGATAAGGAATTGAAATTTAGGGGACGAATTGCAAAAGTGACCAAAACAGCTCATCAAATCACTTGGTTGCTGAAGAATACGTTGACAAGCAGAGACAAGCAGGTTATTGTTCCTCTCTATCGAGCCTTGATAAGACCCCATCTAGACTACTGTGCTCAGATTTGGTCACCTAGGTTTCTTCTTGATGGGGAGGAGGTGGAGAGGATCCAGAGGCGAGTGACCAAGATGATAGCAGGTCTGTGGAATGAACCGTATGAGAACAGGTTGAGGATTTGTGGGTTGCAAAAATTGGTTGATAGGCGGAGAAGGGGAGATATGATTGAGACATTCAAATTACTGAAGGGTTTCTATAAAATTAATTCAGAAGATATTTTTGAGAACAGGGCTGGTTGTGGGAGAACTAGGGGACATCCATGGAAACTGGGCAAAAGTGTGGTTAGTAAAGGTGTTAGAGCTGGGTTCTTTACTTTTAGAGTAGTGAATGAGTGGAATGCGCTCCCTGTGTCTGTGGTGGATGCTGTGACAGTGAATGAGTTTAAGGCGAGGTATGATAGATACTGTATGAATGTCAAATAGTTGTGATGAATATGATTTGGGGCCTCCCTCGATGAGTCTAATGACTCTCTGGAGTTTCCCGTAATAATAATAGTAATAATAATATCATACAGAGTTCTATTATGTAAGTTGGAATAAATGAGGATGGAAATCAAGGTAGCAAGCAAAACAGATAGAAAAATGGTTGATTGACATCAGAGAGTAGCATACGGTGAACTTGAATCCAAGAGAAGGCAGGTGACAGCAATTGCCAAAAGCCTCCGTACTGGAGCAATTGCTGTTCAATTTGTACATTATAGTGGATTTCATGATTTCAGATGGATTTCATTTCCCATGATTTCATGGGAAATATCCAGTTGTTTATCGATAATGTTAAACTGAAGAAAGTAATAGTTAATAAAAGGAGATGTAGAAATCTTCCGGGATGATCTAAACAGATTGGTAGTTTGGGAAAAGGTTAATGGCTACCACTTCAATGTGTCAAACTGTGAATATATGTACATCATGATGGGGAAAAAAAAAAAAAAACTACGCAGTGTGTATTACAGAGATGGAACTGAGCTTCAAGAAAATTAAAATAGGCTTAGATTTAGGTGTTAATGGCAAACAAAAAATTAAAGTTTCAAGGTCATATTGTAAAAGTAGACTACTGTTCACAGATTTGTCTGCCTAGGTTTCTTGGGGAAGTAGAAGAGACAGAGAGGATTCGGAGGCAAGTGACCAAAACTATGGCCAGTTGAAGTGCTCCCTAAGAGATTAGAATAAAAGTTTGTGGTTTGCAAAGCTTAGTTAACTTAGCTAACATGTAGAAAAGAGAACATATGATGGAAATATTTAAGTTATTAAAGGGGGGAGGTTATAGATAGGGTAAACACTAAAGAAATATTGCAACATGTGACTGGACAAGAAGACATTCCTAGAAGATGGGCAAAAATATTATTATTATTACGTGACACCTCCAAGGGGTCCAAAGACTCATCAAGGGAAGGCACCCAATCCACAACTCTCCGTCTCCACCACTCACTCAATCCACCAACTACAACAAACCACAACTACCATCATCATCATCATCTACACCAACACAATCTACTGTCCACCACCACTAGTATGCTTACAGACAATTAAAACATCTATACTCATGGTGGAATTTGGACCCGCAGCCTTTTGGCTGGGGAGCAGATATGCTAACCACTCAGCCAACCAGGCCAGCAATATAGTTAGCAAGAGTTTAAGAACTAGATTTTTTACATGGAGTCTGGTAAATGAGCACATCAGGTAAGAAGAGAGAGTTATGAGTGTTGTTTTAGTAACACAACTTTAAGAAAAGATTGATTGGTTGTTTTGAATATACAGATAAAACAGGTGTATCTCAGTAAACTGCATGTGTTCTTCTGGCCAGTTGGGCATTTTGCAGAAAAATCAATGTTTCCAAGAGGAATAACTTTAAGGAGAGTCACTGCACTCTATGGAGATACCCATGTAATAACATACATTTCTTCATGGGCAAGAAATTTTAAGTAGCGTGATGTGGGCAAACTCTCATGAGACTTATTTGTGGGTATGGTCCTACAAAAAAAAAACCTCTACTAAGGAACAGGTTAAAGAATTTTTCAAATCATTAGAGAAGGCAGCTGACAAAAAGAAAAAGCCGGTCCTTGTTGAAGAAGATCAAAACAGTAAGAAATGAACACTAGACGTATAGAATTTTGGGAAAATCTGGAAGAAGAAAAAAAAAAGACTAACAATAATAATGATAAGCATGTGCTGGATTTTTGTTTAGAATATGGATTAGCAAGCAAATTTGCTTCCTGCCCAAATTGCAGTTGCTCCTTTTGGTCCCTTGGACACAACTTCTGCCCACCCAGGTTTCCACCTCTAACATCTCGATGATACTGTAGTCATCTCACCAAAAGACAAGGCCAACATACTGACATCACTCTTCTCTTCCAATTTCTGCATTGATGATCTAAGCAAAGTTCTCACCACACCACAAAGAATGGCTCCCTTCATGTCTCCCATAGTCTTCCGACAAAAAGAAATTTGAAAAATCCTTAATAACCTGAACACTAACGAGGCATCTGGTCCTGATGGTATCCCACCTATTGTGTTAAAGAATTGTGTCCCAGAACTAACAGCTATCCTGCATCACCTTTTCAATCTATCCCATTCAATTGGCATCTACCCTATAACGTGAAAACAGGTTCACATCCAGCCCATCTAAAAGAAGGCGATAAAAGTCAATCAACGAACTACCATCCAATTGCTCTCACTTCTGTTCTCTCAAATATCATGGAGAAGATCATCAATAACCAACTCCTGAACCACAATCAGTGACCAGCAGAATGGATTCTGCTACTCGCGATCTACAAGTAATCTTGCTTTCACCACCCACCTGTGGTGGTTGTAAACACTGAAGTTTGAATTCCATCCATGATGCAAAGAACCCTTATCGGGACTTTTTTCAATTAAAGGTGAATTAGCCAGACTTGATGATGATGGTAAAGTTTTCCTCTCAGAAATTCAGGCTTTTCTCCTGCAAAACAGACAAATTGGCCAGAAGAATACAGGTAACCCTCGTATAATGCAGATGTTAGGTTACATAGAAATGCCAAGTTATATAAATCGCATTATGCGAGACTTAGATCACATAGAAAAAGTAGTGTTATGTTCCAAAATTGTTTTTTTTTTTTAATTATATAAACAACAATGACATATCCAACAAAAATATATTTTTATTTCATTCAGGTAATTCATGTAAGTTAAGAAAATATCTAAACTATGAAACAAATACATAGTATAAACTTATAAAAATTACAAATTGTATGTAAACTAAATTGCACGTAATGCATAAATGTTTCAGGCAAAATAAAATAAAGTACATATTTTAAGTGTCATCACTGTCTTCAAAATGAACATTTCATAGATGTTCTTTATTTACAAGTGGCCGGATGTAGTCATCACTTGAAACCTCTTGGACATCATTTGTATAATTCTCATTGCATACTTTGGCTGGTTTAGTTATCAAGAGGTCAGTAATAAGACCTTGCTTACCACTATGCTGCAATTTTTTATTAAGTTCATAATATGGAACTAAATATATAAATAATACGGTTCATTCAGCAACCACTCAGCTTTTGCCCACAAAAAATGGGCTATAAATTTAACTAACTGTCCTTTTACAAATGACAAATTAAGTGTATTGTCAAAAGGTCTAGATTATGCAATAATACCTCATCTGCCTCAGGTGTAGAAAAAGGCATCAGGGAATAGCAGATATTGCTAACTAGCTAAGGTCTGAGATTGCAACGAATTTGTATAAAGCTAAACCTCCTCTGCTGAATATTTCATTACCTACAATTTCTATATTCTTTACACCAAAATAATTACATTGTAATATCAAAGTCTGACAAATGAAATGCAACTGTACTAATGGATACCACTGACTACAATTGCAAACTTAATGTTTTACTGCAAGATAGATCCACTTATAGTATAACTGACAGAGATCCTATGCAAAACCAGTTAAACAAACAGAATAAATTGTTAGGTCAAACATATTCCTTAGATAATAATACTACTGAAAAGTTGCAAATTCATCATGCTCGTCCCCACGTATTTATGTCCTTTTCTAAGGTACGCAATTCTGATTATTCATTATAATTGACTGTATAGGATCTACTTATTATTTGGCAAAATATCTTTCAAGACTTCTAGGAAATTTTACTGGGAAAACTACCTCTTCTATATAAAATAGTTTTCACTTCGAAGAAAAAAATTAAAGATCTTGTAGATTCTGAAATGATGGTTTCCTTTGATGTAATTTCACTTTTACAAATATACCACTTCAAGACATTCTACAACTCTTACAAGTATATTTCTCTGTTCACATTGTCAATTGATTCAAGTTTACTATCAATGCAGGGCTATTTCGCTTGGCATAATAAATTATTTCAGCAGATTGAAGGTACTGCAATGGGTAGTCCAATATCTCCTGCTTTGGCTGATTAATTTATGGGGCATTTAGAGGATCGAATTTCTAACACCATTTCTCCTCGACCTTGCATTTGACTACTATTTATAAATGACATCTTTGCAATCTGATCTCACTCTGAAACAGAACTACTTTAGTTTCTGGATAAAATTAACTCCTTATATACTCAAATCAAGTTCATTATCAAATGTAAATCCTACAACAATCTTCCCTTTTTGGATACTTCAATACATCATAACTGCTGGTAATATTGAATTTCTGTTAACAGGGGGAAACCATCCTTTACAGGCATTTTCACATCATCATCCTTCACAAAAAAATGTCTTGTACACTGAGCATGCACAATTTGTTCTTCCAAGTTGATTAGAAGAATTAAATAAAATAAAACTTACTCTATATTTAGTGGATACAATGAGACTTTATTACTATTACACAAAATATACAGAAAAGATTTGATAATTTCAAAAAATTGCTAAATTAAACAAGCAGTGATAGCATAGTGGTAAAAACACTCAACAGGCATACAGTCAGGAATACATATCCATACTTGAAGTAGAAAAAGCCATCAAAGGCTTGAAATGTGGAAAGGCAGCAGGAGTAGATGAAATTCGACCAGAAATGCTAAAGTATGGTGGTATAAAAGTCTTACAATGGCTGCACTGCATAGTTCAGAAAGCCTGGCCAGAGGGTAAATTCCCGATGACTGGAGTACAGCTCTAATAGTGCCCATATATAAAAAGGAAAATAAAACTGAATGCGAGAATTACAGAGGTATTTCCCTACTGAGTGTTCCTGGCAAGATCTATGCAAGTATACTTGAGAAACGGTTGAGAAGAATTGTGGAAGAAACGCTTGGTGAAGAACAAGCTGAATTCAGGCCAAATAGAGGCCGTCATGATCAGATCTTCACTTTACGACAAATAGTCGAGAAAGCATCGGAATATAACAAAGATCTCTATTTAAGTTTTGTCGATTTGGAAAAGGCATAAGAGAAGGTGCCAAGAGAGGAGCTATTCAATACGCTACAGTTACATGGTGTCGATGGGGCATTATATCAAGCAATACTTAGTCTATATTTGAGTTGTAAGTCGGCAGTTAGAATTGAAGGATGTACAGGAAGATGGTTTAATGTTAAATCTGTTGTGAGACAAGAATGTTCATTATCTATATGGATCACATTATGAAGGAAAGTGGAATTAAACATGATATCAGAATTGGAGATGTTAATGTCAGCTCTTTGCTTTATGCGGACGATGTTATACTTCTGAATAAATCCGCTACATTTTTAGTGAAGATGGTAAATTAAATATGGAAATAGACAACCAAATCAACAAAGCTGGTATGGTAGGAAGTCAATTGAATAAATTCATATGGAATAAGAGAGAAATTAGTTGGAATACTAAATTAGCTGTATATACAAGAGAGTGTTCAAACCAGTTTTAACTTATGGATCTGAGAGCTGGGTCAGAAGTAAAGTTGACCAAAGACTAGAGACTGAAGATATGAGAGTCCTGAGAAAGATTAGAGGCATGAACAGATAGCATCAATGGCAATATCAGATTAAAAACGAGGATATTAGGAAATAACTTGACATTGTTGGCATCCAGGAATGCGTTAGCAGAGCTAATCTCAGGTGGTATGGTCACTTAAACAGAATGGGCGAAGAAAGATTAGCAAAACAAGTGTTCTCTGCCAGGTTGGCAGGAAAACGACCCAGAGGAAGACCTAGATATAGGTGGATTGATACGGTACAATGTGCCTTAGACGATTGAAATATAAGATCTGATAATGATAATATTGGAGTCTTGACAAGTAATAGACTGATTTGGAAGAAAATTGTAGATAGGCAGTTAGTAATGATGTAAATTTTTCGTGTAGTACTATCATATCCTGTACACCCCTTGAGGGAACATGTCAGGAATTTGATGATGATGATGTTGAATATTCCAGGTGTGCAGTGCACATCCACGGAATATTAATATCATTGATATTATATTTTTGCATTTATTCCTATTAAAGACTCCCGTAATTGTTTCCTGGCTTCACATGATTCCTAAAATGAAACACAATATACTAATAGATATTATTTCTGGAAAATTTTCCATATTACTCCTCAAGATTAATATTAATTTTTTATGGCTTTTTGCAAATTTTGCTTTAGGAGTATCCCTTTTTATGATATCACTGAGTTTTTACTCAAATTTTAGGGCATTATTGGTATCTTAAAAACTTAAATACATGAAGAATATAAGGAAGGAATAATTTTGGACATACCTTTGTACAGTGTTCCAGGTTGTCTTCTTTTTGAGCAGCATTAGGCATGTAGCGATAACCATTTATATATTACTGCTGAAGTATGACTGAAAGGAAGGGGGTTGAAAATGTGAAGATGGAAAGATATGGGAGAAATGCAGAGAAGACAAAGGTATGCGAATTTAAATTTTGCAGTATGCGAATTTAAATTTTGCAGTATGCGAATTTAAATTTTGCAGTATGCGGTTTTAAATTTGCATACCTTTGTCTTATCTGCATTTCTCCCACATCTTTCTATTGCCACATTTCCAACCCTCCCCCCTCTTCCTTTCAGTCATACTTCAGCAGTAACATATAAATGGTTATCGCTACACACCTGATGCTGCTCAAAAAAGATGACCAGGAACACCCTACAAAAGGTATGTCCAAAATTATTCCTTCCTTATATTCTTCATGTATCTATGTCAAGACATCAATAATGCCCTAAAAATTGAGTAAAACATCAATGACATCATAAAAAGAGGTACTCCTAAAGAAAAATAGGCAAAATAGCCATCAAAATTAACAGACGTGTAAACATTGCATCACATTAGCATTAATAGCCCGGGCATGCGTTCAAAATATATACACCTTTGAGCTCTTTGATCAGATGTACAGATGGTGCAGTGAGTTAAATTCTTAGCGTTCCAGTGATTTTAAACGGCAAAGAAGGCAACACAGGGTGAATGCAAAAACAACAGTACCTAGAAATCAGTGACTGTTGATTGGTTATTGTGTCAACCAGTTCAACTGAATGTTGTCATTTGTCATATGAGGTGCTGTTTTTGTTTTCTGAGTTTCATCTGTTTTGCGTGCGTAAAGTGTGAACTGACGTGGTAGGCAAGTTTTTAATATATAATTTTCCATAAATGTATAACAATTTTCTGCCAGAACTTTTGCGGATTGTATGACTGTAATCGAAGAAGGTAAGCCTTGTCCTCCTCTTCCAAATTTACATCAAATTTGCATCTTTGAGCCAGCACAAAGATGCAAAAACTGAGTACATGAGACACTTCTCTATTTCACAATACAATGCAGTAGAATGGTTAACTAGATGTGAAGTGCAGTCAAGACTTTTTTTTGTTGTTTTGTTGTTGTTGGTCTTATTATTCTTCAGAGAGAAAGGTGTTTGGAATAAACATGGATATTCTGACCTTAATCATTTAACAGCAGCAGTGCAAAAACATGAGCATTTTAAATCTCATTTTTAAATCTTAAGATGTTTGAAAAATGAAGAACTGACATTCTCATTGACAAACAAAGAAAAGCTGAAGTTACACGTCATAATGAACAGGTAAAGAAAAATAACTATATTTTTTTAAAGTTTACTTTTAATTAAAATTTAAATTCATTTTTAATTTATATATTAATAAATATTAATTAATTAATTAATATTTTAATTAAATTAAAAAGATTAACTGATACTGTTTACTATTTGGCTAAGCAAGAGCTTCCTTTGAGAGGTCATGAGTCTGAAGATTCAGCTAATCGAGGAAATTATGTAACATTTTTAAATGTACATGAGTATGATCCTCTTTTAGACAGTCATTAAAGGATTCGATTGTATTTCAAGGAACTTCTTCCACAGTTCAAAATGATATCATCAGTGCTATATCTGATGTGGTTAAAAATGTTATATGGGATGTTCGTGTCACCTCTATCAGTAAAATTTTATTTCTAAAATTAGCATTTCTTAAGTGTCTGGATGATATCAAATATTTCAAATGCAATTCAAACTGATTTCAAGTTAGTTAGTTAGTTACACACACACACTCATTTTGCTTTTCATAAATTGAGCACTTTCTGTATCCAATTACTGTAATATAAATGACTGTTGCACATGTTTTCTGGAACTAAAAATTTGAAAGTGGATGTTGGGACAAATGTGTTTAGTAAGATGCTATGTTTACTACTACAAGAAATCTGTTCTGTTTACACGTATGTAGCATAGTCTGCAGGACTGGAGTGTTTTTCCATTAAGTGCATTGTTTTGAGTTGCCTAATTACACTAATTGTTCCTAAATATAGTAATATGTGTTAAATGTCTGTTTACTGTATTTAGTGATAAACAAAGTGACTTGTTTTTCTTGCTTGTGCAGTATAGCATCTGTTGAGGTTGGAAAGTTTTTTTAATGGTACAGGGACATTTTTATTCTAGTCTTCAGAAACAATAGATGTAGTAAAAATTTATCTATTCCTGAATAAAAATGAATACTTCTGTGTATTATAACAATGTTGATCTACAACAAAATACTAGCATGTGTGAGATATCTATTATCGATAAGACAGAAGAGCTGCTGACACTAAATAAAAATAATAATAAATAAATAAATAATAAATAAATAAAACTAATGAATGTAGGATTCACGAAAGTGTGGATAATTCCAATAATGATCGGATATTGTGTATCCTATTATTGCATAAAATGTATACTGAGTCTCAGTAAACAACAGAAAATTCTTAGAAAATGAAGCAAAATATACATAAAACATAGAAATACACATAACATGCACAACAAATTTTATGAGATGATTTGCTGCTCCATCAAACCACATGTATTCCTGCCACACCTAAACGAATCACTTGATCAATGTTATTAGTTCATTGAATTAGCCTCTCCCTATAGTTTTAACTGAACTAATAAATGTATACAGTGGCTGTTTATAACTGGTTAGTTATTTATACTTTGCAAACAAATCTCTTTTCCTCTCCTCATAAGTTTTTTTTGTTTAATTATGCCATCATAAATTCACTTATTCATGTCTAGACTTTATAGGACTGCATTGCTATTTGCTCTACTTAGCAACTTATAGGACACACATATCACAAATGTTAATGATCAGCAATTCGTTTGCCATTAATGAAAACATTTCTACTAACATTTTTCCCATTCTCACATGGCTTATAAATGATGGTTCACATGTTTACACCATTGAGTAATTCAAATATACCAACCAAATAAATAGAGCATTCACCTTTATTATTGTTTTCTAATATATCTTAAAACAAACACACAGTCCCCCACTCTATGCAGATTTGGTTAAAATTAATTGATAAATTAAAGTATTCAAAGTTATCCTACAGTTAATTGTAATGGAAAAATTAAGATGAGCATTGATGTACTATGCACCCTTAAAACTTTCATACATCAATAAAAATGCAATCATACGGTCAAACTGACATGAATTTTGTAGCGCAGATTGCATAAGCCATACAACAGCACACCCAATCGAAATGGGCATGCGATGCCACTGATTATCACCTTTACCCTAGCCTGGTTTATCAAATACCCTGTTCGTGTCATCTTTGCTACTTGGGACAGACTGGCTACTCTGCTACTATTAGAATTAAAGAACACGAAGATTATATAAGATTTTCAAACTTTAAAGGTTCAGGCCTTGCTTCTCATTCCATTGACACTAGACACAGAGTTCATTGGAACTGTATCAAGATGCTACACTACTGTAGATTCAAATTTGACTGTCTATTTTTTGAATCATGTGAAATCTCATGGCACCATCCTAATCTAAATTGGACAGACTGTACGCCTATTTCTAAGTTTTGGGAAGTGATTGCTGTTAACTGTTTATATTTTTTATATTTTTATGTATTTATTATGTTTAAATTAATCAATTATACATTTATTCCTATATACACAGGGAGAGCCTGTGTAACCCCAGTAAAAGTGACGTTGGCACTATATGGAGCTCGAATGTAAGAAAAGACTTCAGTTCGAATCTAATCACCAACTAGAGGAACATTTTTATAAGTCTTTTCTCAACCGGTTCCTGAGTTAGTTGATTTCTGGCACGGGCGAGCAGGTTTTTTTGTCCCGTAAAAACTCAGATTGACTTTTTATCAGCCACTGAACTCATACTATTTTCAGACATTAAAAATACTGTGTTAGGGTTAGGAACCACGAGATGGCGGCACTTGCTAGCTGATTGGCTACCAGTGAAGATTGAACCCAACTCAGTCTCTAAAAGTTAGATAGGGCTAAAATGGCATTGTCTACTCCTTATGCGGCAACGAAAAGGAATTATTATTATTATTAAACAAGACCTCATGGAGTCAAAGACTCATCTAGGAGGTCCTTTTATCTCACACACATCTCATCATACCGCGTCTTAAACACATTCAAACTCCTTGCAGACACCACACTCTCAGACAAGGCATTCCAATCACTCACAACTCTGCATGAAAAAAACCTGCCTCTCACTCCCCTACTCACACCCTCTTTATACAGTTTCCAGGGATGACCTCTGGTTCTCCCCTGATCTCCCATTATTCTCTGTAGAACTTCTCCACCATTGATCCTATAACAACCCCTTACCAACTTGTAGGTCTCTATCATATCTCCCCTCTTCCTTCTCTCCACTAGACTCTGCAAATTACATCTTTTCAATCTTTCCTCATACTCGACATTCCAGAGGTCAGAAACTACCTTAGTCAGTCACCTTTGGACCCTTTCCAACATCTCTTCATCCTTCTGAAAACCAGGTGCCCAAATCTGGGCACAATAGTCCATGTGTGGCCTAATCAAAGCCTTATACAATGGAACAAGAATCTCCCTACTTCTACACGTCAGTGTCCTCCGCATCATTCCCAGAAGTCTTTGTGTTGTCTTCACAATTTTGGTGATGTGTCCCCTAAATTTTAGATCCTTATCCACTATCACCACCAGATCTCTTATTTCCTCTACTTCCAACAATATATTCTCACCAAGCATAAATTCTGCATCCCATCTTTGTTTTCCAAATTTTAAAACCTTACATTTTGCAACATTGAACTCACATCCCCATTTGCTTGCCCAATCACTCAATTTATTCAAGTCTTCTTGTAAGGCCACAACATCTTCACTACTCTTTATGGTTCGTCCCAACTTTGCATCATCTGCAAACAACTGAATATCTCCATCCAAATCTTCGCCAATATCATTAATATACAAGTTAAATAGTAATGGCCCTAAAACAGATCCCTGAGGTACTCCACTAGTGAATTTCCTTTTCCTGGATATTGTACCCCCATACACAACTTGTTGATACCTATCAGATAGCCAGTCTCCAATCCAATGCACTAATCTAATATCCAACCCCATCTGCTCTAGTTTGACTGTCAACGTATCATGAGGTACTCTATCAAAAGCTTTTGCGAAATCCAAGTATATTACTGTGTATCCTTCTCCTCTGTCCAAGGAAGCAGTCACTTTATTGTAATAAGTAAGTAGATTACTAAAACACGACCTCCCTTTAGCAAATCCATGCCGTCCATCAAAGATTATACCATTGTTGTCAACCCAACTCTGGATCCTAGTTCTCACAAGCTTCTCCAACAACTTAACCACAACACCTGACACACAGATAGGCCTATAGTTTGATGCTTGAGTTCGATCACCTCCTTTATGAAGTGGCACAATCTTGCCCTCCTTCCACTCTTTAGGGACTTAACCAAGTGCAAGACTCGTATTAAAAAAATATGTCAAGGCAGGTGTCAACTCTCTGGCACATTCCTTCAGAATACGCGGTGATATATTATCAAGTCCCACAGCCTTATTTACATCTAGTTTACTCAACTCCCCAAACACCTCTTGCTCACTTACAGTCAGTCTCTCCTCCCCATCATCAACTGCTCTTAATCTCTCCATGAAGTCACATTCACAAGATTGAAAGATCTTTATGAACTGCTCATTAAGTATCTCCACCACACATTCTGTAACAGCTGTCTTTATACCATTTCCTCCAATCAATGTCATCCTTCCATAATCATTCTTTCTTTTGCTGGCTACATATCGAAAGAACTCCCTAGGATTCTTTTTAGCTTCATTAACTAACTGCTGTTCATACCTCTCTTTAGCTACTCTCATCAACCAAGTCACCCTCCTTGCCTGGTCTTTGTAGACCTCATGAAACTGGTTACTTCCACTTCTCTTATGCTGCCTCCACAATGCCCTTTTTCTCTGTATTGCATGCTTAATCTCTTTATTCATCCATCTCACACCTACCTTATTTAACCTTCTCACTCATGGTATACATTTAGACATTGCATCTACTAAATAGTTTTTGAAAATCCCCCAAGCTGCATTGATCTCTTTTCCAGCTAACTCCTCATTCCATGCTACACCTGCAAGCTGTCTCCTGAGCTCTTCATAATCACCCCCCTTGTAGTTCCACATATACCCTTTTTTCACAGGGGTCCTTGCACTGCAGGCAACCACCCAAGTAATCACCTCATGGTCACTTTCACCAATTGGTGGATGATCTGATACCTCATTGATAATTACATCCTCCGATGAGATGACCAAATCCAAGACCCTTAATCCTCTTGTGCCCTCTGTTACATACTGTCTGAGGTAGTTATCCCTCAAAAACTCAAGAAACTCATTTTCTTTACTTCCAGTTGCTATCTCTTCATTTCAGTCTATATTGCCATAATTAAAATCACCCATAATGACCACCCTTTTCTTATTTGCTTGGCTTATTTGACTATACATTTCGCTATCACCACCATCCACATTACCAGGTCTATAACAACATCCCACCAAGTATTTGATTCTATTCACCTCTATCTCACACCATACTGCCTCAAAACCACTGGCCCCATTTCCCTCTTGCATCTCTACCTTGTATGGACATAACTCTTTCTCTATCATCAATAGCACTCCCCCTCCCTTTTTATCCCTTCTATCCTCACGAAACACATCATACCTTTCCATCTCTATTCCTGTCAGGATGTCATCCTCATCTAACCATGTCTCACTTATTCCGACAATCTCTGGGTGCACAGACGCAATTAGTGCAACCATTTCATCCGCCTTGTTTCTTATACTTCTAGCATTGGTATACAAACACAACAACTCATTTCTGGATCTACAGCTAGTTCCACTAATACCACTCACTCGATGTGATCTCTCCATGCTGGACTGGGGCCATTTCCCTTTCTGCTTCTTCATTTTAGAACCCTTTGCAATTCCATCTGTTTCCTTTTGATCCCTGATCATCCCATTACTTTCCTGCCTACACATGCTCTCACCTCCTCTTGGAGCATCCACCTTTCTCACGCTGTGCATCCCTGTCCACCCTGAGCCTCCCCGTTTCTCTGCTTCTCTTGCACACCCATTTTCTCATTTTCTATACTCATACCACTCACTTCCCCATTCATTTCCACTTCTTCAATCTCTCCTGACTTACTCTCCTGCTCTTCCACATCACTCCCCTCTCGATCTGATTCATTCTCTCTATTCACTTCTCCACTTTCCAGCAGCAGTCTCCCCAAGCGACTCACACCATAACCGCTCAAATGCAGTCCATCGCTCCCATACAGCTCACTTCATCCCTCAAACTCATTCCACACATTAACAAACTGTACTCCCATCTCCTCACACATTTCAGCCAGAATATCATTCATAATCCTTGCTCTCCGCCTCATTTCACCACAATCATACCTAGGCAACACACTGACTACCCTTCCTGTCACACTATTCTCCTTTATCTTTCCAAGCAGTCTCCTGACATTCGTTTTGACATGCTCTTTGTTCTCGCTCAAATCATTTGTACCAATTAGTACAATTAACTGTTTTACTCGTTCCCGCCTCATATTCAATGCCTCAATCACTCTACTCATTTTACCGCCTGGAAAACATACCTTGTGCATTTTATCCTCTAGCACACCTTTAATAATGGAGTCACCATACAACGCCCCTCGCTCATCTTTTGTTAACTCTTTCATTCCATCATGATTTATTTTAATAGTTTTGACCTGAATTCTCTTAATTTCATTCCGCATCCATTTCATTTCTTGCTTCATCCAATCCAATTCACCTTCTGAACCTCGCGCCACATTCTCTCTATCATTAAATCTTTCTAACTTTCTAACTCTCGACCCCTCTTCTCACTTTCCCTCTCATTCATCCTTCTTTGTTTCCGTACTTTCGGACTAACATGTGTCCAACTTTCGCTATCATTCTTCTCACTTTTACTGTCATTCATCTTTCTTTGGTTCAGTACTTTCGTTCCAACATGCGTTCAACTTTCGCCATCAGTCATTCTTTTTTCGCTATCATTCATTCTTTTGATTTTTTTTACTTGCGATTTCTGCATCACGCCATTTCTACTTTCATTTGTTCTCTCAATTTCGTTTCTTTCCGCCTCACTTTCGTCCCTTTTATCATCCGTTACGGTTGTCAAATCGCTCTTTTTCTTTTTTCCTGATTTTTTAACATTTTTTCGCCTGTCTTTCCCACCATCCTTCTCTTTCAAACGTGCACTCGCGACACAATCGGTACTAGCACTTTGTCATCAACTTCATATTCGCATTCATCAATTCCTCGTTCAGGTCACATTTCGCACACACCCTTCTTCCATCCGCACTAAACATCCACAAATCATTTATGTAATCGAAGAAATACATATAGCAGACCTCACACTTAACGAAACGACTGAAATCCAAATTAAAATCATGTAATGACAATGTCGCCGCCATTTTTTTTTTTTTTTTCTCTGCAGGTTACTAGGTCTAATATTAACGATTTCGTGTTTAGTTTAAGCAAGAAAAAAAAAACCACACTAATAATATCGGTAGCGTACAACGTTTACAGCCGCTCTTACTTAAACAATTAAGCATATATACTTAATTATTCCTAGTAAAACTTATCTGAATCAGGAGCTCTTCAAAACACGTCCGTAGCGCTTAACCCACTCGTGCCCCCTTGGTGCGCTAGTGGGTTTAGCGTCCCCAAAAATTAGCTGATTTTTGTTTTTTTTCCCCGCATCTCTGAACTCTAATAGTGGTTCCACTTCTGGACAGCTGTGACCAAGACAGGTGATATTATACGAGGGTGGTCTGAAAAGATCTCAGCCTCAACCACACACGGCAAAACTATCGGCAAGATTTTTTTTTCTAAGTTGGTACATCTGTCATAAGCATCCATGTGAAATTGCAAGTCATTCTATCAAGTAGTTTGTTTTATACAGCTGTGTGAAGCAAAAGTGTTGTCTATATCCCTTGAAATGGATAAAACTGAGTATTGTGAAGTTCTTTGTAAAACAAAGTTTAACGCCAAAAGAAATTCATTTGAAGTTCATAAAAGTTTATGGCGCTCTTCTCCTTCGTTTTCAACAATTAAGAAATGGACTGCCGAGTTTAAACGTGGCTGTACCAGCCTTGAAGATGATCCATGTGAAGTACGTCCAAAAAGTGTAACACCAGAAATCATTGATCAAGTGCATGATATGGTATTGGAACCAGTGAGTCAAAGTGCATGAAATTGTTGATAGGCATTTCAAAAGAATTTTCCATTACGAATTGCAAATGAAAAAGCTTTGCGCAAGATGGGTGCAATGCTTGATCACAGCAGATCAAAAACGCATTCACATGAAAATCTCTGAACAGTGCTTGGAGCGTTTTAACTAGAATAAAACTGATTTTGTGCATCGATTTATTACTATGGATGAGACTTGGATTCACTATTACACACCAGAATCCAAACAGCAGCCAAAACAGTGGACAGCAGCCGGTTGTTCAGTGGCAAAGAAGACAAAGTTGGTTCCATCAGCAGGAAAGGTCATGGCATAGCTGTTTTGGGATGCTAAAGCCATTTTGTTTATTAATTATCTTGAAAAGGGTAAAACAATAACCAGGGAATATTATTGCGATCTTTTAACCAGACTAGGTTGTGAAAAAAGGCACGGTTTGCAGAAGAAAAAATCATCTTTCATCAGGACAATGCACCCGCCCGAAACAAAGGTGTTTTGGCAATGGGAAAATTAAGGGATATGCACTATGAATTGTTGGAACATCCACCCTATTCCCCAGATTTGGCTCCCTCTGACTTCTATCTCTTCCCAAAACTAAAACTTTACCTTGCTGGTCAGTGTTTTAATTTGATGATTGCAGCTGTATAGGGGTATTTTGCAGATCTTACTGAGAACCACTACATGGACAGGATAATTGTACTGGATCATCGCTGGAATAAAAAATGTATTAGTCTTAAGGGAGATTATGTTGAAAAATAAAAATAATTTTGAAATTATAAATTCATTTTTTCATTGTTAAGCCAAGAACTTTTCAGACCACCCTCATATGCATGCTGTGTGTGACTTGTGCTCAGCATTTAAATTTTGTTACCAGTTTTTCTGTCTTCTCCCAGAAAAAAGCTCATGCCACTGTCAGTAAAATATATCAGAGCAATAAATTATATTTAATTTTCTCTTACATGCATGAAGACATTATTAAAAAATAAAGAGTCCTGTTACTTTTGAAAAGTAAAATCATGCATGTGTGGGCTCTTCATATACACTGTGAATTATTCTAAATTTTTCCACTGAACCTGACTGGATGATGAAATATTATCCATATAATGCAGCCATATTTTGGGTTTTTGACTTTTGACAGTACTTTCTAGAACTTACCTTTCAAATGTTTCCATGAAGCAAAAAACAGAGGTGAGCCCATAGCATGATTTTCTCATTGTAGCATTTTTCTTGAAACTAGAGAAAGTATTTTCTGTGCAATGTTTGAAAAGTGTATAGTATTTTGAAACGATTTTAAAACAGTTCCAAACTTTTCTTCTTTGTGAACTTTTGTAAACAAATCTGTGACATTTTGGGTTGCTAGATCATCTGACAATTCTATCATCAGAAAAAGAAAATAAATTTCTTTTTCTTTTTTTATGTGTGTGATGCTACTAGCTGCAACAGACATTTGGAGAGAGATTGAAGGTGTTGGAATCTCTGGTATCTACAATAGATCTCAAAGATATTTTTGTTTTATGTATCTTTGGAGCTGCATAAATTCTTGGAATTAATGGATGTTTGTTATTTTTTGATTTCCTCAGTTAGTGGTTGAGGTTTTTGATCAAAATTAGTGGTTTTATTGTGTGTTGGTCATGTCAGATCTGAATCTAGTAAGTAATAGGTATCATCCAGTAAATTATTCGCTACAGATGTATATTCTTCATAATTACTGAAGTATTTCCTTTCTTTGTTTTTATAACTATGATACTGCTGTTGCAATAATTTCAAGAGAGAGAGACTGACTTTTTGTTATGGACAAAACTGCCAGCCAGAAATTAACATTTATATCTAAAATAACTTCCTAAAGTGTACAAAAAAAAAAAAGGTACATGAAAAAAAGCTAGTAGAAAAGTGTAGTGATAATAAAGTTTTCATATCAGAATTGCATGGTCTTCTTATCAGAACTCTCAAAAATTTCTGCAGAACAGATATCACATATGGTTCTCATAGATAAATTTCCCACAACACCTTTGACATATTCGAATTGAAAATATAATACACAAACAACAAAAACTGTATGACAAAAGCAAATAAATTATCAGTTTTGTTCATAGTTCAATTTTTTTCTTTTTAAACTACTGTAATGTATATGAAGAAACAGCTATTAAACCTAAGGGTTTATAAAACATAGATTATATAAGTATTAGATAATACATACACTAATTTGATGTAGACCCCATGATATAGCAAGATGCCTCTGTTCATCTGTGTATATACTATTTACAAAATGTTGTTCCAAAGGTTCTACATACTCAGTGACTAGATATATCACTTTATCAGTCTGAAAAATAGACATAATAATAAGGCACTTCTAAATGGGAGAATGGGGGGAAAAAAATCATAACAAAAGAAAATTTGAAATTTCTTTCTTATATTAAAATTATAAATAAATGTCTAACCTAGATTAAATTATATTAAATACAGAAGTATTCTTCCAGGTCCGCGCGGTTAGCCTAGTGGCTTTGTGCTTCGCAACCATATGCCTGGGGAAGAAGTGTCCTAGGTTCGATTCCCGTCGGAGACGTGAGGAGCTGAAGGATCTTCCTCAGCCATAGCCAAGTTAGCCGGTCTTGGGCGCGGGCAGTAGGGTTTTTTCCGCCAGTTTATCTGGTGTTTTTCATCCCGCAAGCAGGCAAACCGGCCCCTTGAACACACAGGGATACAGCCAAGAATACCTTGAGGCATAGGAGTGACCATTCTATCCTCGTATTTCGGTTACGAAATCCAAGCATGCTTGGAAGGTTGTGGGCCTTAAAGGCCTGTTAAAACCAGTGGGATAGATAGATAGATAGTATTCTTCCAGTATTAAAATCTTTTTTTTTTAATACATCTATAAATTTACACAAACCAGAATTATCAATTTAGATCAGGGATGTTAATATATGATCAACAGCTTTGAATAACATCCAATTCTAAGTGAGATGTTGCTATACATTTTTCATTCCGTGCTTTTTATTTTATTTTAAAAAATATAATCAAATGGAACCATTAACTATATCCCTTCTTGATGTCCACTTCAAAAGAGAAACAGATGGTCCCTTTATTGTACAATGAAACCTGTGGAAAATTCATGACTAAACAAACACACACAACAACCACAGTAATAAGTTTTAATAAGTAAATATTTCATCCTAAGTATCAAAGGACACTGTCAGTACAGTTAATTCAAACAATTTATATTTTAATTTAATTCTATAACACGCTACTGCACGCATATTGGGATTCCATTGTAATCATGCGTCCTAACTGTATGTTATTCCTAGTATTGTTTGAATTAACTGTACTGACATTGTCCTTTGATACTTAGGATGAAACATTTACTTATTAAAACTTATTGCTGTGGTTATTATGTGTGTTTGTTTAGAGATGGTTCCATATCCACTTCAATCTATTGCAAACCATCTTTCTCCAGTCGATATATTTAACACACACACACACACACACACACACACACACACACACACACACACACACACACACACACAGGTATACCACCCCAATTTGGTATTATTAACACAGAAATCTGGTATTATTAAATGCATTTTATAAAGAGTCCACATTGTCTATTCTTCATCCAAATCACATCAGCAAGAAATTTCAACTATCAGACAAACTACCTCTCTCTCAACTAATACAACCTAAAAACTATTGAGAAAATTATCAGCCATTTTTCTCCTGCTTCCATGAAAAGAAAGGATGATGCCTGCAGAACCTCCATCCCATATAACAGAAGTATTTCTGAACATGTTTCTTATATCCTTAGGAAATTATCTTTTAACCACATTTAAACCTATTAATCAAATCAGCTCTTTGTTGCCATCTCCAAGGATAAAGTACAATCTTTGCTGATATCTGAAGTCTATTCAATTCTGCGTAATTGCAAGTTATTTTACTTTGATCACACAGGCTGATCCATCACTAAATGCATTTCTGAACACCAATCTTATGGTGAATCCAAAAATCTGGACTTTCTGAATATGGAATCACCAATACTAGCTGTAGAATCCTCTGGAATAATGCAAAATTATTGCATAGGTGCTCCTATAAATATGATGAACAACTGTTTAAAGAAAGTGCCCGAGGTGTCTTTCTTCACCACCCACACCTCGACGACAGATTATCTATAACCAAAATTTGGGAAACGTTTTAGTATGTTTTGTAATATAGTAACACACACACACACACATCCTTATATCAGATCCTTATAGTACAGGGTGGCCATAAATTAACTTTCACTCTTTGGAGATATCTGTAGCTAAAACTAATACACGGAATGAGACCACATTTTATATTGAGACTTTCAAAGGCATGGGGAGATGAATTCTGCGAAAAAAAAAAAAAAAGATTTAATACCAAAAGTCGCTGATAGGGGAAATTTTGGTGCTGGTGAAGCCGAAAGCAGTCGAATATTTGCAGTAAGCGTATGTAAAAAGGATTATGCAAATTTTACTGTGCATACATGACAGCAACACCACCAATTCCAACTTAAAAAGGGATTGGGAATGTTCAGGCAGTTATTCGAATGACTGACGAATTGTGCTCAATATGCATCCTATCTTGCCTCAGCGTGCTTTACATGTTAAGTTGTTTTACCTTAAGCAGTGCAATGCCATAGCGGCTCTTCAGGAATTTAGAAGGCTTCATAACCTACGTACAGGTCCTATGTCAGCTGTAGCACTGAGAGCTATGATTAGGTTTGAAGAAACTGGATCACTAGGAGTTAGACCTGGCAGAAGATGGAAAGCAGTGCAAGAAGAGACAGTAAAAGACGTTGCTACTGTGGTGTTCGACGACACAGGGACCAGTACTGGTCCAAGCGCTCGTGCCATAGCTCACAAACTTGATATGGCTTATGGTAAAGTCTGGAAAATCTTACGGAAAATGCTTCACTTCTATCTGTATAAGTTCAATCGTATACAAGCACTAACTACCGCATATTATGATGAGCGCATGACCTTCACACTAACGTTTCTTGCCCGAATGGAGGTCGACAATGACTGGCCTTGGAGAATATTGTGGAGTGATGAGGCTCATTTTTATCTGAATGGGTCGGTCAACACTCACAACTGAGGAATTTGGGCATCTGAATATTCCCAAGCGATCCAGCAAGTACCACTGCATTCTCCTATATCTGAATGGGTCGGTCAACACTCACAACTGCAGAATTTGGGCATGTGAACATCCCCAAGTGATCCGATCCAGCAAGTACCACTGCATTCTCCAGAAGTGACCGTGTAGCATGGCTTCACAGCCGATTTCATAATAGGACCATACTTTTTTGAGCATATTACCCCTACAGATCCTGTAACCTGCTCCATTACTGGAGAGATTTATATACGAATGCTGAAAAATTTTGTCATTCCTGCATTACAGCAAAGACAATGTTTGGACTCCATAATTTTTATGCAGGATGAAGCATGGCCACACATTGAACGTTCAGTACAGCACCTTTTACGCCAGCATTTCAGTAATGAGAGGGTTATCAGTCAGTTCTTTCCGAAGGCATGGCTACCTTGATCCCCAGACACCACTCCATGTGACTTTTGGCTGTGTGTGTGTGTGGGGGGGGGGGGGGTATTTGAAATCCGTTGTGTATGTTGGTGGCGTTCCCAACTTGCATGTCTTAAAAGAGAACATAAAACAGGCTGTTATGAACATCTAATCAGACTCCTTACGCTCAGCTATAGAGCATGTTGCACACCGGATGCAATTTGTTGTACACAAGAAAGGTCAGCACATTGAAAATTGTGTATGTGGTCCAGGGGTGCCTGATTCTGATGAATAAAACATTATTTCCTGTGAGTTTAATCACTACATTAATTTCTGTCTTTCTCGCAAGTTGTTGTTTTAGTTTAATTATTACTATTCTTATTATCATAAGCATTAGCAGGTCATCTCCACATCCATTCTCTAAATCCAGAGTAATTTATTAAAAAAGGGTGGCACACCATTTGGCAACTCCTATAGGTAGAGATGACCTGCTAATGCTTCTGCCTGGTATCTCCACTTGGGCCTGGCTCCCACTGAGGAGACCTCAATAAAGGTTGAAACTAGTCTGGGTAGTGGCCCTTCCCTTAATGCATAACATTAGACATATCTGCAAGGAGATGTGTTTTGCATTATAGGAGATACTGAGATAGGAGTGTTGGTAGCTTGCTCCACCTTTGCAATGAGTTGCCCAGGTGTTGTACCACCTTACCCCAGTCCTGAAGATACTTTCAGGCGCAAACTTTGTTTGCTCACACTTGGATAAAGGATTAAACTAATTTTATTATACCCCTTGAGGGTACATGGCAGAAATTTGATGATGATGATGTCCCATTTTGAGCAGAATCTTTTTTGCTTCTAGTAACTCCTGATCACCAGGTAATAGTTAAACATGTATTCATATGTTTAAACTCTCTGTCAGTGTCTTTATCTCTTGTGATGCTTTTGCGTGCGTGTGCACACACACACACACACACACACACACACACACACAGATATAATGTTCATATTATTTACTGAATTCTGAGAATTAGAAAAACAAATTAATTTAATCTAACACACAACATGTTTTGTCGGAATGCCAGCTTCTTCAGGCATGAGAACATTAAAAGCAAACACAAGAAACATTGTACACTACAATAACAGACTATGAATTGAAATTAAGTTTAAACTGAAGCTACAGTCCGGACTAAAGTTCTATTGTTAGGCACATGCGAGTGATTTCACGAGTGCACCAGTATCTGATGGCAGAGCTATGTGAGTCTGGCAAACTATAACCAAGTTTACTATTTATGTAAGAGTCTAGGATAATTTCTTTGGATTCAACTATGTGGCATTCTACTTCATCGTGGCATATATGAATGTTTGATGTTGTATTCCAGTCTATTTCGTGTTGGCGGCCTTCATTATTTGTGTTCACTGAGAACAGAACATGGCTTGAGAGAGCACTTGCTCTAGTTCTGCTATAAGCAATGTCTCTCTCTCTGATGTTCTTCGAGACGCAGGAGGATGGACTTCTCAGTTTGGCCATAATTCAGTTCAAACTTAATTTTGGTTCATAGGCTGTTATTGTAGTGTACAATGTTTCTTTACAGTGTTTTTTTTTGTGTTTGCTTTTAATGTTCTCACACCTGAAGAAGTCAGCATTCCGACAAAACATGTTGTGTGTTAGATTAAATTAATTTGTTTTTGTAATTCTCGGAATTCAGTCAGCAAATAATATTAACATATCTACATACTATGAGATGTTTTTCTGTAAACGTATAATACATTTCTATCCTGGATGGCTAAGGATTTTTTCTATTTTTTATTAGTTATACACCTAAACCTCTTTTTATGCAAATTTTTTTATGCGAATTCGGAGTTATATGAATTGGGATATCAAAAATAATTTTTTTTACGCAATTTTTATTCACTTTTACGCAATCAACCTAAACTCTAAGGATAAAGTCAGTAATTCAAGAAAATTCTGAGAATTTTGTAGAATTGCATTCTCGTTTCAATAAGAAAATTCTAGATTCTTACGAATTTCATTTATTGGGAATTCCCCGAATTACATAACTAACTGCACATAAAAAAGCAGTTCTTAGCAGCTTGAATTTGGTGTTTGAGTAGACAACACAGTTGCCGCATTTTTTGTATTTGCATTTTTTAAGTGAAATCAAAATAAAAATTGCGTTATAAAATTAATAATTTTGCCAAGAAATAATAAATGGTAAGCTATATGTAATTTTTAAACTTTCATTTCATTAATTGAAGATTTTAATCCAGCCCTCACATGATGTTGCTGATAACCAAAAAAAAAAAGGAAAGCCACTTCCTTGGATATAAAAATTGAAATTTTAGACTTCAAACTGGGAAAGGTGCAACGGCTGTGGGTAAGCATTTTGGAGTCTGTGAATCAACTGTCAAATCTAAAGAAAAATGAAGAGGCTGTTAGAAAAGTGGTATGTTCTGGTACAAAATCGAGTACGAAATTTTCATCATACACAAGAGATGTTGTTCTAGAAAAGGCCGAAAAAGCTTTAGTGATGTGGATAGAAGATAATGTACAAAAAAGAATGCCAGTTGATGGAAATTCCATCAAGCAATCAGCATTGAGATTTTATGAACAGATTAAAAAACTGCAGCCAGATACTTCATCTCAATCGAGGAAAAATATGAATTTCAATCAAGCAATGGTTGGCTGGCTAAATTTATTAAAAGACATGCTCTTCATAATATAAAAATTAAAGGTGAAACAGCTGCAAAAGCATTTCCACAAAAACTTGCTAAAATAATTGAAGATGGAGGTTACACTCATGAACAAGTTTGGAATATGGATGAAATTGGCCTTTTCTGGAAAAAAATGCCAAACAGAACTTACATATCAAAAATGCAAAAAACTGTTGGTGGGTTCAAAGCAGCAAAAAAGGATCGCACAGCACTCCTATTTTGTTCTAACACTTTAGGAGATTGGATATTAAAACCACTTTGTTAATTGATAAACCTCTTTAGCGAAGACGAAATAGTGGAGATTGTTTCTGAGACTCCTGAAAGTGAAGAAGTTAATGATAATGATCAAGATAACCCTACTTTTACTGCTGATATAATTAAAGAAGGTCTTAAACTGGCCAGTAATTTAGGCAATTATTTTGCCCAACATGATCCAAATGAAGAACGTGCTGGGAAGTTTTCACATGAGCTTAAGTTGTTAATGTCTTCATACAGAGAATTATATCATGACTTATCTAAAGCATCAACACAGCGATTAATAGCTGAGTTCATGCCTAAAACTACTGAAACAAACAGTGGTACTTTTGTTCAAGACATGATAAGAAGAATTCCACAAGTTGAGGCGGAAGTCGATGACGATAATACCATTATTACAGTCTCACGAAAATGAAAGCGTTCGCATTTATTGTCAGAAACTGATAGCAAATAACATAATTTTTTTATAGAATCCTTAGCAAACAAAGGAAATATGTTTTTTTAAATTTATTAAAATTCATTATATGTATGTGTGTTCTCCATGAAATGTAAATAAAAATCTTATGATCCTAACGAATTTAATGTTTGGTTTTTTTTTTCATTATTTTGCTTATATTTCAGGTTTGGAACCAATCTTCACTTTTTCTGTGCAGTCAGTAGGTTCTTTTTACTTGAATTCTATTTACGCGTAATTTTTAGGAACGTATCTAATGCATAAAAAGAGGTTTAGTTTTGTGTGTGTGTGTGTATGTGTGTGTGTGTGTGTGTGTGTGTGTGTGTGTGTGTTTTGGTATTTTTTTATTTATTTTTTTACATAATTCTGAAACTCTGTTCTAGAGACTAAACCAAATGTGGTACTTTCTCAAGCTACTTCAAGCCTCCTATAAGCAGAGTCAGTGCTCTTACACTGGACGATGAAATTTATCTCCTACCTGAAGACATCACAAACATCCATCCCAATGGTAGGATTTGAACTCACTGCCTGCTGATTGGAGAGCGAATACACTAACTAACTCAGTTAAGCGGATCGGCACATCCAAACACAGTAGAAAGATATTTAATTAACTGTAATTAATTGTGCAAAACATTTTTGTGTGAGTTTATTAAACCGTTATCAGTGCAACAGAATAGAAATGGGAAATTTGAAAGACAACAGCCTAGGTGCATGGAGAATACCATTTTTTATATGTGCATTTGTGAGAGAGACAGGTAAGTATCCAGGGTGGCCATAAAATAACTTTCCCTCTTTGGAGGCATCTGTAGCTAAAACCAATAAACGGAATGATATCAAATTTTATATTGAGACTTTTGAAATTTGAATTCCGGCAACAGACCGAAAAAGAAACACTAGCAGAAAACACAACCTCCATGAAACCCGTAACGGGTAAGACATCCAGGGCAACCCACCACATCAAGGAAATAACAGCCAACTTCGAAACCCGCAGCAAAGAGGAAGAAGTCGTAACAACCAGCGCCCCAATAAAGCGCACAAGAGAGGCAGAAACAGAAGAGGCAAAAAAGGCTAAACAAAGCAGCCTACTCTCGTCAGAAGATGAAATGGACAACATCCAAACTACAAGCCAATGCGAAGGCACCCAGCCCCTTGAGGAGGTGGTAACAAAGACAAGAAACCTATCCCCAGTAGCGGACCAACCTGCAGAACCCCATTCACATATCTGCAGCACGGACATTTATAGCGTCACAGAAATGGAATTTCAAAACGACCTCGTTATGGATATTCCAAACAGCTCCAATAGTGAATCACAGGTGGAACATGTAGAGCAACAAACAGACAACACCCCCCCTTCCTCCAAATACCAACATGGATTTTAAAATTGCCACTTTAAACACCAATGGTTTACGCAACCCCTTCGCACAAAGCACTGTCTGGAAGCTAATGTTAAGGTACAAAATTAATATCCTCCTGATTCAAGAAACCCATTTTTATAAGCATTGGGACGTGGAGAACTTCTCGAGAAGCTACCCAGTCACCAGCTACTGGTGCTTTGGGGATGCTCACTCGCGAGGGGTGGGGATACTAATTCTCCCCCCCCCCAATCGTGGGGGGGGGGGTCTTCAACGTCCAAAAGGACACCATGGGACGTCTAATAACGGTGGACTGGAAGTACGGTGGCCGTACCATCCAGCTTGTTGCAGTATATGCCCCGAACAACCCATACCACAGAAGCGGTTTCTTCTCTGCCCTTGAAAACTACCTCTTGGGAGCAGAATACCTAATAGTAGCCGGGGACTGGAATTGTGTGGAAGACACACGTTTGGACAAAGTAGGCGGGAACGCAAACTCCGGAACCGCCGCTCTAAAAAGATGCTGTGTAAATTTTGATTTCGTCGATGTCTGGAGGAGGAATAACCCATCGAAGGTAGAAATAACGTGGTGTCGTGGCCAGATATCGACGAGACTAGATAGGGTGTACATGTCCCAAAACTTGGAACAGTATGTTCAAAGGACACGTCACACCACAGCACACAACATGTCAACAGACCACAAATTGGTCATTTTAAAAATTACACTCCCAGAGGTTATGGAAACAGCCAGAGGTCCTTGGAGGCTTCCTCCCACCTTTCGTCTTTTTAGCGACCAGCTACAGAAACTCTGTGATGAATGGACAAACATCAACTGGGACTGGGAAAACTGGCTGCACTTTAAGTGGCAGGCTAAGGAACTGTTTCAAAAATGTGGGCGCGAAAGGGTCTACCAACAACGTAAACGGCTGAGGGATCTCTACAGGGAACTCGGCTGGTACCGGTCAAGCGAACGGAGCGGAGTTCCCTGCAGACATCTTATCAGACAGGTAGAAATAGAGCTGCAGAAAGAGCGGCAGAGTAGAGTCGATGACCTCGACTTTCGCATGAGACTCTATCTCAGAAATTTGGAAATACCCTCCGCCGCATTCTACAATCAACAACGGGTGGCAGCAAACGATGAAAGAATGATTTACCAGATCGAGGAGAAATGCCAGATTCTAAATTCAACCCATGAAATACTCCGTCACTTTCACCAGCAGTATCTCGGCATCTTCGCTGACCAGCAGGGCACGGATGACTTCAGTGAGTGGGATGTCAAACGTTTTCCCGAGCATCTTAGCACCCTGCATGACAGGCCGATAACTGCAGCTGAAATAAAAGCCACATGCAAAACGATGAAGACAAAAAAGACCCCAGGGCCAGACGGACTGGGGATAGAATTCTATAGATCTATCTGGGACCTTGTACTGCTAGCACTAGTAAAGATCTTTAACGAATTCCTCACTTCGGGAAACATCCCCGAGGAATTCGCTAAGAGCTATACAATCTTTATCCCCAAAAAAGACCGAGATCGGACCTTGTCAAATAACTGGCGTCCCATCTCCTTAACTAACCTAGACTATAAACTTTTCGCAAAAATTATCTGTACACGCATTAAGGGTGGAATAGAAAACATAATAACAAGTTCACAGGTCTATGGAATCCCAGGTAGATCTATGGAATTTAATCTCTTCCTGCTAAGAGACCTAATCAGACTGGCCAAGGAAAAAAAATACCCCCTGGCACTTCTCTCCACCGACCTGGAAAAAGCGTTCGACAGCGTCAGCCACACGTACTTACAGGACACCCTAAAAAAAGTAGGCATAGGCCCGAGACTTCGGCGTACAATGAAACATATGTACGCGAAGGCCTCGACACAACTGTCTATTAATGGGTTTCTGACAGAACCAATCCGTATAAAGAGAGGGGTTAGGCAAGGCTGCCCACTAAGTCCCCTTCTCTTTTCCCTAGCATTAGAACCCCTCATCAAAAGAATAGAGAACATCCCTGCAATTTATGGTATTCCACTGCCCCAAGTCTCCAAACAGTGCAAAATAGTAGCATATGCAGATGATGTAGTGGCCACACTCAGAGACTCTGAGTCTATCTGCATCTATCTTGACATACTGCAAAACTTCAGCATAGTCAGTGGTCTCCGAGTTAATGCACAAAAAACCAAAATCAAAAATTTTGGAAATTTCCATAACACCGGACTTCCCTACGGTTTAGCACTGCATACGCAGCACCTAACAATACTAGGAGTTCCCTTTTCTGAGTCGCTAGCTTTACCAGTTAAAAAATTACAGGAAATAAGTACGGAAAAGATAAGTCTATTCAAACCGACCTTTTTCTCCTTTTATGGCAGAGCCACAGTGATAAAAACAATCGTTACCCCAATGCTGATGCACACAGTCAATATCACAGGCATCACACTGCTACAAGAAAACCAATTATCCAAAAAACTCATAGATTTCTTCTGGAATGGAAAAAAACATGAGGTTAAAAACAATACCTGCAACTAAAACATGAAGAAGGGGGTACGCTCTGCCTGATCTCAAAAGCTTGCTTTATGCAAATACATTCAAAACCGTATGGAAGGCCTTAAACTCAAACCATATTTCAGGCCTCCTAATTAGATATTTTATAGGACTTTTCCTCCCCCTCTTTGGAACCACGGACTATGCTGGACCCCGTGCAAGGGTTATGCCCAAGTGGTACCGCACACTAGTAAAATCACTCACAGTACTTAGAGACAAAGGAACAGAAATCCTCACACACAACGAAAGCAGTATACTGGGATTTCTTCCAACTCTCCAGGCGTGATACACCAAACCTCGGGACAAACAATGAAATTCTCTTTAAAAACATCAAGAATAGCTGGGGACAGCCTTTTCATCTGGATCTGGCCTGGTGAACAGCTTATGGGAGGCTCCCGGTGAAACAAGTTAAATCTAGGTACGTACCCAGTCTGTGCGATCCCTTTTGTGATGTCTGCCGGGGCGTGGAAACGGTGGAGCATTTCTTTTATTTTTGCTCACCAGCCCAACGCGTCTGGCAAAGACTGAGCACAGCACTGGGAATCCCGATGCTATCACTAGAAGAGGTCATACACCTGCAATTCCCGCCACCAGTCAACAAGACCCAAAAATTCACCATTTTTTTAATTAACGTCTTAAAGTATCACATCTGGAAGGTACGGAAAAAATCCCAGGTACGGGGTGCAAATTTAATGTACGCAGGAATAAGGAAAGGTTTCTTTTTTTACCTTCCTAAATTTCTTGCGCAAGAGAGACATCTACTAGGCGACTTTAAATTTGTGAACAAATACTGCAAACCACCGAAAATATGCTTTCTTATACAGGGACACATCAAGCCCTGTATATTTCATTAGTATCTCCAAAACTCCACCTAACTCTCCCTAGGAAACAACTACTCTATTCTTCCTCGCCACAAAGCTTTCGCTGGCACGGTTTCCTTTACTCCAAATAAGGGGGGTAGATCTGAGAACCCGGGCTGCGAAGGCTTACTGCGAGGCGGTGCTGCTCCTTGTGAGCGGCATCTCCCGGGCCAGTCTTCTACCCCATTCTAAGTCCCAGTGGTACCAGGTCTGTAAGTTCCTTATTTTGTTCCCTTTCAGTTCAACTGACTGGACCTTAAGTCCTTTAATTTTTATGTAATTTAAAAAAAAAAAAAAAAAAATGTTCTAACTGAAAATACCGTTTTCAAAACAGGTCAATGGATCTCCTTCATAGATAACTGACGAAATTATTAAGGATAAATTTATAAGTGAACTTTAGTCAAAATTTTTATGATTAAATTTTCTTTTTTTTTTTAACAGATAAATTGAGAATATGTGTCACAGACCAATTAGCCATATAAGGCTAAACAGGTTGACTGAGGCCTCTTTTACCTCCTACTATCCTACTCTATCTTTCATTATTCTCCTCTCTTACTGTTTGCTGACCCTCAGCATGCTTTATTCTCCAAAGGCCTATGATGAGAGACATGAACTCCCATTCGACCTCAATAAAGGTCGAAACTAGTCTGGGTAGTGGCCCTTCCCATAATGCATAACATTAGACATATCCGCAAGGAGATGTGTTTTCATTATAGGAGATACTGAGATAGGAGTGTTGGTAGCTTGCTCCACCTTTGCAATGAGTTGCCCTAGTGTTGTACCACCTTACCCCAGTCCTGAAGATACTTTCAGGTGCAAACTTTGTTTGCTCATACTTGGATAAAGGATTAAACTAATTTTATTATACTCTAACCAAGTGAAAAATAAACTTTCAACCTTCAAGGGGTGTACAGGATATGATAGTACTACATGAAAAATTTACATCATTACTAACTTCCTATCTACAATTTTCCTCCAAATCAGTCTGCTACTTGTCAAGACTCCAACATTTTCAGATCTTATATTTCTATTGTGTAAGGCACTATTGTCAATCCACCTATATCTTGGTCTTCCTCTGGGTCGTTTTCATGCCAACCTGGCAGAGAACACTTGTTTTGCTAATCTTTTCTCACCCATTCTGTTTAAGTGACCATACCACCTGAGATTAGCTCTGCTAATGCATTCCTGAATGCTGACAATGTCAAGTTCTTTCCTAATAATTAAGTGTACTTATAACATCGGATGATGATAGAGAACATTTATACACAGCAAATACACATTTAATTCTTGCAAAAAATGAATGGTAATATGTGACATGGCATGTGGCACTGTCTTGCTGGAACCAACAATGGCATTCACTGACATCAAGAAGTGCCATTAACTGTGTGATGATGTCTTGGTACACGGAGCTATTAACCGCCGTTTCAAAGAAAATGGGTCCCACTATATGACGGCATGATATCGTACACTAAACTCCAATTTTTTGGGAATGCAAAACTTTTTCATTAAAAGGATGTGGATTTTCACATGACTAAATCCTACTGTTTTGACTATTCACATGTTAGATTACCCAGATACCCACTGAGGTGAACCAAACCTCATCACTGAACAAAACTGTATCAAGCATCTCTATACTACGTTCTGCAATGAATGAGTGCAACCATCTGTAGATTATTCATTTGCCTTTATCTAAGTCCTTCAGTTCATCGCATACTAAACTCCAATTTTTTGGGAATGCAAAACTTTTTCATTAAAAGAATGTGGATTTTCACATGACTAAAATCCAATTGTTTTGACTATTCACATGTTAGATTACCCAGGTACCCACTGAGGTGAAACCAAACCTCATCAGTGAACAAAACTATATCAAGCATCTCTATACTACGTTCTGCAATGAATGAGTGCAACCATCTGTAGATTATTCATTTGCCTTTATCTGAGTCCTTCAGTTCACGGACTGAGTGCACTTGATATGGATGAAGGTGTAGCGATCTCACAGCTTTCTGAGCTACCGTATGACATTGATGATTGCATGTCAAATTTCCTAGGCTTTTTTTCTTTCCTAGGGACCGCTGCAATGCTTTCTTTACCTTATCCATTTTATCATCGTCAAAATGAAAAGTCTTCCAGAGCAATTCCTATCTGTAACAGATCCAATGTCCCGAAAACACTGCACTAATCTCATTATCGTTGACTTCTGTACCCAAATATTTCTTGCAAAATTACTCAGCAACACATGCATAAGAAAAATTAACGAGATAACTTTCCAAAATGAAAAGTCATTGCAGCTGGCAAAAAGACATTTCACTTCCACAACAAAGTAACACTGAGAACAACCTGTACACGTATGACATTGGAGACACAGTGAACTAGGTGTCTCCAATAGTTTGTAATAATATGATAGTGACATTTAGTGGCATAACGATTTATTATAACGATTTGGAAACAACTGGTACAAATTCAAACTTTCAGTTGCACAACTTTACAGTCACCCTGTATTAGGATCAAATGTAGTATATGTGTAGGATTTAAAAAATTATAATATTAAACCATATAGTTCTTAATATGTTTCATAAATAGTTCTATTAATAGTTCTTAATAACTTGAATTTCATATTGAAAAGAATAACATGTAAGAAAGTTTTAAAGCGAATAAACGTTGAGCAGTTCTCAGATTTGAACTGTAGACTAAAATACAGAAAGATTATTGAAAAGAAATTGAAAGAGTTTGAGAACAGGAATCAAACCTTGGAGATTCAGTGGCAAACTCTGAAGAAAACATTGATTGATTCTGCCAGAGAGGCATGTGGTGAGGTTGTGTGCAAGGATAAAAAAATCAGAACTCCCTGGTGGACACAGGAAGTTAAAGAAGCAGTGAAGGAAAAGAAGAAAGTATATCAAAAGTTCCTGGCAAATAAGTCAGCTTTTACTCTTACAGAATACAGAGACAAATGTAAGAGAGCTAAACAGTGTGTAAAACTAGCTAAACAAAAGTCATGGGAGGACTTTGGCAAGAATATAGAAAATAAATATCAAGAAGGTGGCAAAATATTCTGGAGGTTGTTGAAGAAGCTTAGGAATTGGAGGAAAGAGTGCTGTAAAAGGAGTTAGAGATGATAAAGGTGACATGAAAACAGGAGAAAAAGAAATCCTTGAAGTATGGAGTAATTACTTTGAAAAACTGCTAAATGAAACAAGCAGTGATGACAGCATAGTGATAAAAAACACTGACCAGGCATGCAGTCAGGAATACATATCCATACTTGAATTAGAAAAGGCCATCAAAGGCTTGAAATGTGGAAAGGCAGCAGGAGTAGATGATATTCGACCAGAAATGCTGAAGTATGGTGGTATAAAAGTCTTACAGTGGCTACACTGCATAGTTCAGAAGGCCCGGGAAGAGGGACAAATTCCCGATGATTGGAGTAGAGCTCTCATAGTACCCATATATAAAAAGGGAAATAAAATTGAATGTGAGAATTACAGAGATATTTCCCTACTGAGTGTTCCTGGCAAGATCTATGCAAGTATACTTGAGAAACGGTTGAGAAGAATTGTGGAAGAAAAGTTTGGTGAAGAACAAGCTGGATTCAAGCCAAATAGAGGCTGTCAGGATCAGATCTTCACTTTACGACAAATAGTCGAGAAAGCATGGGAATATAACAAAGATCTGTATTTAAGTTTTGTCGATTTGGAAAAGGCCTATGACAAGTTGCCAAGAGAGAAGCTATTTAATACGCTGCAGTTATATGGTGTCAATGGGGCATTATATCAAGCAATACTTAGTCTTTATTTGAGTTGTAAGTCAGCAGTTAGAATTGAAGGAAGTACAGGAAGATGGTTTAATGTTAAATCTGGTGTGAGACAAGGATGTACATGATCCCCTCTGTTATTCATTATCTATATGGATCACATTATGAAGGAAAGTGGTATTAAGCCTAATATCAAAATTGGAGATGTTAATGTCAGCTCTTTGCTTTATGCGGATGATGTTATACTTCTAAATAAATCTGCTACAAGTCTGCAAGATTCTCTGACTAAATTGAATAGCCGTTGTAATAGATATGGTATGAAGGTCAGCAATAAAAAGACAAAGACAATGAAAATAGGCAGAATCATTGAAAATGTCAACTGTGTTGTGAATGGAGAACCTGTGGAACAAGTAAAACATTTCAGCTACTTAAGCACGATTTTTACTGAAGATGGTAAATTAAATATAGAAATAGACAACAGAATCAGCAAAGCTGGTATGGTAGGAAGTCAATTGAATAAATTCATATGGAATAAGAGAGAAATTAGTCGGAACACTAAATTAGCTGTATACAAGACAGTGTTCAAACCAGTTTTAACTTATGGATCTGAGAGCTGGGTCAGAAGTAAAACACTTGACCAAAGACTAGAGACTGCAGATATGAGAGTCCTGAGAAAGATTCAAGGCATGAACAGATGGCATCAATGGCAATATCATATTAAAAATGAGGATATTATTAAAGAACTTGACATTGTCAGCATCCATGAATGCGTCAGCAGAGCTAATCTCAGATGGTATGGTCACTTAAATAGAATGGGAGAGGAAAGATTAGCAAAACAAGTGTTCTCTGCCAGGTTGGCAGGAAAACGACCCAAAGGAAGACCAAGATATAGGTGGATTGATACGGTACAAAGTGCCTTAGACGATAGAAATATAAGATCTGATAATGTTGCAGTCTTGACAAGTAACAGACTGATTTGGAGGAAAATTGTAGATAGGAAGTTAGTAATAATGTAATTTTTTCATGTAGTACTGTCATATCCTGTACACCTCTTGAGGGTACATGGCAGGAATTTGATGATGATGATGATGATAGTTCTTAATAATAATTTCACAGAATACTGGTATGTAAAGTCCATCATTAAGGACTTTCCATTCTCATATCTAAAAGAAGTTTAATATCTCCACCACTTTCAAGTCAAAAGTGGTGGGGGTACCATTTCCAAAAGATAAAATTTCACCTCTATGACAGCTGAACAATGTAGACAGATTCAGAGCTTTCTTTAAAGAGATGCTCATATTTATGGGAGCAGCATCTGTAATAATTTGGTGTCATTCCAAAGGATTCTGTGGCTAGCATATAATCCCATGTTCTAAACACAAGTTTTTTTGTTTTGTGGAAGTAATAGTGTTACAAAATGCATACAACAAAAAAGATCAGCCTGTTTGTCCAAAGTAGATTAACTGACAATTACACAAGACTGAATACACTCCAGTAGAGGTTGAATTTTATCTATTGGAAATGGTATCTTCATGCTGATTGAATTAACAGGCTTGAAAGTGGTGGAGATATTAAACTTCTTTTAGATATGAAAAATGAATTCTGAGCTGCCTTTAATGTATGGGATGATGATTCTATGTAAGTTTTCTGTTCTAACAGATGATGGGAAAAAAATTGTTGATAATTTTCTTTATTGTTTTCAGGTTGTACAACTGAGAATAGCTGTTTGTTTGATTATAGAAATTTCTTTTAGAAGCAGTTCAGATCATCATCATCAACATCATCATCAAATTCCTGCTATGTACCCTCAATGGGTGTACAGGATATGACAGTACTACATGAAAAAATTACATCATTACTAACTTCCTATCTACAATTTTCCTCCAAATCAGTCTGTTACTTGTCAAGACTCCAACATTATCAGATCTCAGTTTTCTATCGTCTAAGGCACTTTGTACCGTATCAATCCACCTATATCTTGGTCTTCCTCTGGGTCGTTTTCCTGCCAACCTGGAAGAGAACACTTGTTTTGCTAATCTTTCCTCTCCCATTCTATTTAAGTGACCATACCACCTGAGATTAGCTCTACTAATGTATTCCTGGATGCTGACAATTTCAAGTTCTTTCCTAATATCCTCATTTTTAATATGATATTGCCATTGATGCCATCTGTTCATGCCTCTAATCTTTCTCAGGACTCTCATATCTGCGGTCTCTAGTCTTTGGTCAAGTGTTTTACTTCTGACCCAGCTCTCAGATCCATAAGTTAAAACTGGTTTGAACACTGTCTTGTATACAGCTAATTTAGTGTTCCGACTAATTTATCTCTTATTCCATATGAATTTATTCAATTCACTTCCCACCATACCAGCTTTGCTGATTCTGTTGTCTATTTCTATATTTAATTTACCATCTTCAGTAAAAATCGTGCCTAAGTAGGTGAAATGTTTTACTTGTTCCACAGGTTCTCCATTCACAACACAGTTCACATTTTCAATGATTCTGCCTATTTTCATTGTCTTTGTCTTTTTATTGCTGACCTTCATACCATATCTATTACAACAGCTATTCAATTTAGTCTGAGAATCTTGCAGACTTGTAGCAGATTTATTTAGAAGTATAACATCATCTGCATAAAGCAAAGAGCTGACATTAACATCTCCAATTTTGATCTTAGGTTTAATACCACTTTCCTTCATAACGTGGTTCATATAGATAAGAATAACAGAGGAGATAATGTACATCCTTGTCTCACACCAGATTTAACATTAAACCATCATCCTGTACGTCCTTCAATTCTAACTTCTGACTTACAACTCAAATAAAGACTAAGTATTGCTTGATATAATGCCCCATTGACACCATATAACTGCAGCGTATTGAATAGCTTCTCTCTTGGTACCTTGTCATATGCCTTTTCCAAATCGACAAAACTTAAATACAGATCTTTGTTATATTCCCATGCATTCTCGACTATTTGTCGTGAAGTGAAGATCTGATCCTGACGAGTCTATTTGGCCTAAATCCAGCTTGTTCTTCACCAAGCTTTTCTTCCACAATTCTTCTCAACCGTTTCTCAAGTATACTTGCATAGATCTTGCCAGGAACACTCAGTAGGGAAATACCTCTGTAATTCTCACATTCAGTTTTATTTCCCTTTTTATATATGGGTACTATGAGAGCTCTACTCTAATCATCGGGAATTCGTCCCTCTGTCCAGGCTTTCTGAACTATGCAGTGCAGCCACTGTAAGACTTTTATACCACCATACTTCAGCATTTCTGGTCGAATATCATCTACTCCTGCTGCCTTTCCACATTTCAAGCCTTTGATGGCCTTTTCTAATTGAAGTATGGATATGTATTCCTGACTGCATGCCTGGTCAGTGTTTTTTTATCACTGTGCTGTCATCACTGCTTGTTTCATTTAGCAGTTTTTCAAAGTAATTACTCCATACTTCAAGGATATCTTTTTCTCCTGTTTTCATGTCACCTTTATAATCTCTAACTCCTTTTACAGCACTCTTTCCTCCATTCCTAAGCTTTTTCAACAACCTCCAGAATATTTTGCCACCTTCTTGATATTTATTTTCTATATTCTTGCCAAAGTGCTCCCATGACTTTTGTTTAGCTAGTTTTACACACTGTTTAGCTTTCTTACATTTGTCTCTGTATTCTCTAAGAGCACAAGCTCACATATTTGCCAGGAACTTTTGATATGATTTCTTCTTTTCCTTCTCTGCCTCTTTAACTTTCTGTGTCCACCATGGAGTTCTGATTTTTCTATCCTTGCACACAACCTCACCACATGCCTCTCTGGCAGAATCAATCAATGTTTTCTTCAGAGTTTGCCACTGAATCTCCAAGGTTTGATTCCTGTTCTCAAACTCTTTCATTTTCTTTTTAATAATCTTTCTGTATTTTAGTCTACAGTTCACATCTGAGAACTGCTCAACTTTTATTCACTTCAAAACTTTCTTACATGTTATTCTTTTCAATATCAAATTCAATTTTATCCTGCTCAAGACTAAATAGTGATCACTTCCAATTTCAAATCCTCCGTACACTCTGGTGTCCTGCACCAGGGAGAAAACATCACTATCAACAATAACATAGTCAATGAGACTTTTCTTATTCCTAGCCTCTTCTCTCCATGTGAATTTGTGCACATTTTTATGTTGGAACATGGTGTTAGTAATAACCAGTTCATGTCCTGAGCAGAAATGCAACAGATATTTGCCATTATTATTAGCTTTGCTCTTTTCTCCAAATTTTCCCAAAATATTTTTGTATGTCTTGCAATCATTTCCTACTCTGCTATTTAGATCCCCAACAAGGACCAACTTTTCCTTTTTCATTGCGTCAGTTGCTTTTCTAGAGCGTCAAAAAATTCCTCCACTTCTTCCTTAGTATAACCTTCTGTGGGACCATAGGCACAAATAAGTCTCATTGTCCAGTTTCCCATTCTCATATTTGCCCACATTACTCTACTTGAGACTGACTGCCATTCAAGAAGATTAGCCTCATATTTTGTGTTGAATACTATGGCTACTCTTTGTTTTCCTTGATTGTCATTGCCTGAATATAACATTTTGTATTTATTGCTTAGAAAGATCGCACCAGTTTTGGTCTTTTTTGTTTCAGTCACGCCTATTATGTCAATCTGGTACTTATCTAATTCCTCAGCTAGCTCCATTTCTTTGCCATTCAGGCATCTTACGTTGATAGTACTGATCTTTAACTCTGGTGATGTTCAGTTGGGGTTTGTTTTCAGATTTGTTCCAGCTGCTGACTTTTCGCTGTTCGCCCTGGTTCCCTGGCGAAAACAACGGGGGCCTTGTTTAACCAGGCGACGACCCAGCCGGCATGAAATTTTGTCATGTTGTACCATCATTTTTTATTTTGGTTTAACCAATAAGAATAGAAATTGGTCGGCTAAATCCCAAATTGCCAGCCCATCCTCGTTCATTCAGTATCAAAGTAGATACCCAACAGGGTGCACCACGAGAAGGTGAGGATTGGACATTAGGTCAGAAGCCCTGGTTGGTTCTCCGCATTCCTTTAATCGCTATGTGGAGGTCTCCTCTCAGTTATACAGCTTTGACCCTTAAGCACCCCACAGTTCAGATCAGGAACTAATATTAGCTATTGACAGAAAGCATTTAATGATACCTTATTTCTGTGAGGGATGGTGAGAAATATGACTTTCACAAACTTTACTTCTATGGGCATAGAAAGAAAGTTTGTGAAAAACAGATGTTGACAAGGAACATCCAATTCACTTTTTCTAAGGACATCTAGAAAAGATATAGTCCCATCTGATTCAAGTTTCATAGTGAATTTAATTCTGTGATGAACATTACTAATTTTTGTAAGCAAGCTTCTAGTTGTTCATGTGAATTATTCCAAACAGCAAAAACATCATCCAAAGATTGCACACTGTTCTGTTACTATGATAAGAAGTACATCAACATGTAGGGATAAGGAGGTAGCTGTATGTTGCTGTAAAAAACACTGATCACACCAAATTTAAACTATTGTGCTCAGATTTTTCACCTAGTTTTTCATTGTAATGTGGAATCATGGGAGAAGGTCCAAGACAAGTGAAGAAAGAATCAGGACTATGGAGAGAGAGAGAGAGAGAGAGAGAGAGAGAGAGAGAGGGGGGGGGGTAAAGAAATGAAATTAGAGTTTAGTTCATAGGGAGAAAAGAGGTGTGTGATAGAGATGTTTAATTTAGTGAGGGGATTTTATAGGATTAATACAGAGGAGATTATAAAAAGAGTAAAAGGTGAGAGTGCAAGAACTAGATGCCATCCCTGGAAGTTGTGTAAGAGTGTGACAAAGGAGTAGATTTTTTACATGGAAAACTATGAATGAATGGAACATATTATCAGAACATGTTGTTAATGCATAGCATGTTGAGGATTTTAAGGTTCAGTATAATAAATATGTTGCCAGCTGAATAACTCATGAAAAGTCTGTGGACTCCATGGAGAGAGTGATGATGATATTGTAGCAGAGGCATGGCAAGTCGCTACATTATTATGCCAGTAACTTCCATGAACCCGAGAAAATCTACAAACAGAGAAAATGCTACTGTGTGCGGGACAATCGATGTGCCTACTCGAAGACCACATAGAGTAGGTGAGGAATCAGCGATGTGGTCAGCAAAAGACGTGAAGTACATAGCCACCCTTAACATTAGATCATTATACCAACCTGGAAAATTGCAATTAGTCCAGGAAAATTTAAAAAGACTGAAATGGAATGTTTTAGGTCTATCAAAGAAACATTGGTCCAGACTTACACACTTACACACTCAGTAATTGAAATAAAACCGATGTCTTCCAGAATAATCACAGCTAAATTTCAAGCAAAATAAAGAGGTCAAGTAATTAAAATAATTCAAATAGACAGTAACCATCCAGAGGAAGAAATAGAAAATTTCTATGAAGAACTACAACAGGAAATAGATAAATCAAAAAACAGCAAACTCATGATAGTGATGGGAGATTTTAATGCTAAAACAGGACAGTTCGCAGTTGACAAAAAAGATGCGATAAGACAATTTGGATATGGAGAGCTTAACGAAAGAGGAGAATAATTACTCCACTTCAAAGCAAATGATCTAATGATTGCAAACACACTGTTTTATCAACATCCTAATAATAAATACATGGACATCCACAGATGGTAATATAAAAAACTGCATCGATTATATCATCATAAACAAATAATGGAAAAGATCAGTAAATAATGTTCGAACATTAAGAAGTTTTGATTTTGACACTGACCATGAAATATTAACTGCCAAAGTGAAAATAAAATTTAACAAGAAAACTAATATCAGTAAAGAAGAAAGATTCAAACTATCAAAACTAAAAGATAGTTCAATCAGAAGTCAATTTTTAGAACCAATATGCCTGAGATTAAAACTTCCAATCTCTCAGAACACTGGAAAATACTGGGAAGAAGGAAAAGAAACAGTGCTTATCAATAGCTTTAGGTAACAAATCCAAAATAAACAATCAGTGGATAACCCAAGAAATCCTACCCACAACAGAAGAAAGAAGATAGGCCAAGATACTTGTAAACCAACAAAACAACGAAGAGAACACAGAAAAATACAGAGCACTAAAAAATAAAGTTGATAACCTGTGCAAAAAAGCCAAAGAAAAACACTAGAAGAAAAAGCTAAAAATGCCAAGAAGCATATCAAAAAAACAGCCTAAAAGTCTTCCATGTGTTACATGGAAGACTTTTAGTCTTACACTACAAGAGAAATTATAAAGAAATTCTCAGCAAAAGCAGTAATAATGATAAAAAACAAGATAACTAAAACCAGGGATATCGAAGAGATAAGGAAAATCTGGTCGAACCATTTTAAAATTATCTACCATCAAGGAAATAAAACTACAATGCCAACAACAATGAAAAATTTTAAAAGAAGTTAGATATGCAATAAAACAAATGAAAAATAATAAAGTACCAGGTATTGATACTATCCCCAACTGAACTGTGGTCATATGGAGACAGTACATCAATAGAATATTTAACAATCCTATTCAACAAAATACTAGAAACAAAAGAGATACCAAATGACTGGAGAACTGAAAAGATCATCTCAATATACAAGAAAGGAGACAAAAGAGATTGCAGAAATTACAGACCAATCATACTCTCTCACACCAATAAAATATTCATAAGAATTATACAAAATAGATTAAAAAGCACCTATGAAGAACTGATAGGCACAGAACAAGCTGATTTCCAAGGAAACTATTCAACAATAGATCAGATTTTCACATTGCACCAACTAGCAGAACTCTGCTAGGAAGACCATAAAGAACTATATTATTGTTTTATAGACTTTAAACAAGCTTTCAGCATCGACAGAGAAATTCTTCTTAAAGTTCTACTAGAAAAAGCAATAGACAAATGTACAGGGTGTCCCAAAATTCACGCAAGAAGTAATTTTGATAGAAAACACAGGTTTTTAATTAAAAATTGTAATTTCTTATTGATTCATGAAGTATACAGTATAGGGTTATGCATGGAATAGCATATCGGGTAAATGGCCTCCACGGCTTGCTGGCACATATGCACTCTTTTGTCGAAATTTTCCATGACCGTTTTGCATAAATGTGGCTGAATTTCGTTGATACAGCACTCAATTTCCTCCTTCAAGGCGTGAGTGATCGTGGGCTCGTTGGCATAAACCTTAGACTTCAAAAAACCCCAAAGAAAAAAGTCCAACAGCATTAAGTCACATGATCTGGGCGACCAATTCTGATCACCAAAATGGGAAATTACACGACCAGGAAATGACTCATGCAGTAATTGAATTGTTTCTCGGGCTGTATGGCATGTGGCACCGTCTTGTTGAAACCACATGTCGTCCACGTCCATATCTTGCAATTTAGGCACAAAAAACTGGATTATCATGTCACTATAGCGAGCACCATTAACTGTTATTGCCTTACCAGCCGCATTTTCGAAGAAGAATGGCCCGATGATGCCTCTAGCCCAAAATCCACACCAAACAGTGACACGTTGTGGATGCATTTGTTTCTCAACAATCACTCGTGGATTTTCTGAACCCCAAATGCGACAATTTTGTCGATTAATGAAGCCATCAAGATGAAAATGAGCCTCATCGCTGAAGATGATTTTGTTTGAAAAATAAGCATCCACTTGTTGTTGTTCCATAATCCATTCAACGAACTCTCTTCGCTGTGTGTGTGATCAGTATAGGGCTTGAAAGGATTATCCTCCCTAGGATTTCTACAAAAATAGAAGCCACTTTACCTAGTGAACAGGCTGGGTTTAGACCTAGCAGAAGCTGGTGCAACCAGGTCCTAGCTCTCACAACTCATATAGAAGATGAATACCAAAAGGGTTTAAAAACAGGTACCACCTTCTTCCATATGGTGTCATAACATCAACTTATGACACCATATGGAAGAAAAGTTGACTATATAAAGCAGTCAAAATAATCAAATGCCAAAAAAACTCTAAAATTATTAGAACAGAAAAATAAAGATTTATCTGAATTCACAAAAAAAAAAAAAAAAAAAGAAAAAGAAAATTCATCCTGCAGGATAGATTACCACAAGGATTTTACATGTAGTCCTCGGTTCAGTTTTATTCAACATGTACACAAGCAAAATTCCTCCAAATAGCTAGTCAAAAGTTCATCTATGCTGATGACATAGCTATGTCATCAGCATAGATAAACTACCCAAGACAATACCTTCCAAGGCCTTGAAGAAACACTGCACAAAGATATGAGCTCACTACAAAATTATTTTGAAAGCTGGAAACTATCTCCTAATCCCAGCAAAACTTATTTCTGCTTTCCACCTAAATAACTATGATGCTTATATAAAACTAAAAATAAACTTCTGCAACAGGACTCTAAAACAGAAAGTAACCCTCGATTACCTTGGTGTCAAATTTAACTTACTGAAAACATGAAAACTGGATAAAACTAAGTTAAAGAAGATATCTGCAAGGAACAAATCATAAACAAGCTGAGAGGCACAACTTAGAACCTCGACTCTTAAAACAACGCACAGCATTGTTTGCAATTTGTTGGTGACATCACTCCTCCATGCTTCAGAAGAGAATATGTTACCATCAAAGAAATAAAGAAAATCAGAAATAACATGCAACTTTCAATACATCAAGATATCTCTTCACCTCCAGATCTCTCATATGGCTAGTGGAAGTGCCAAACGATGGCCCCAGGACTGTTGGAGAAGACTCTGGAATGAACTACAAACAAGAAAACCTGATTACAGATCCAACCATCAAACTCGACACCTCTTGAGCCAGCTAAAGAGATTTAGGACTTGACAAGGCTGCTGTGCCCACTTATATCTGTGGAGAATTTCACAGTCACACTTTTGCATGTAAGGTGCTGTGCAGACTATGCATTATATCACTAATGACTGACTGCACTACACACACACACACACACACACACGTGCGCGCGCGCACGCACGCACGCACGCACGCACGCACTCCTTCCCTCGAGGCCTCAGAAACTTGCATTCACTCACAGATAGTGCAACAGTGCAACTGATTGGTTAACTCAATTCTCAGTCTGTATATATTTTTCCTCCATATGCTAAATAAATAAATAAATTTATTTTGTATGATGATAACAATGGCTATGAGCCCCTTTTACGAGGAGATTATAGCACCTTCTTAATCCCCCCCCCCATTTTACCCAAGACTGGCATAGCTGACGAATCAGGCCTACGGCTAGATCTTAAGTATTCCTGACTGTAATCTGTGTGTGTGTTTGTGTGTGTTCACGATGACAGTTTGCCTGTTCTGGGGGACGAAAACCAGAAACCCAAATTTCTGGGTGAATAAAACTCCCTACCTCCGTATGAAACTGGCTAACTCATCAAGGAACTTTTATCTGGTCTCTTTCGACTTCGTTGAAAGAGACCAGATAAAGGTTCCTCATGTCATGGACAGGAATCAAACCCAGGTGTTTCTCAGCAAAGGTCTTTGTCAATACCAACTGAGGCTCGAATAAATAAATAAAATGAATTAAAAGGTTTTGGATTGAAAATGTTTCTTCACGATAGAAGAAAGGAAGTTGTTCCAAATAGAAGTTAGGAAGTTGTATAAAAGTGTGGCAAAGGGGAGTGTGAAGAGTAGATTTTTTCATGGAGAACTGTGAGTAAATGGAACATATTATCAGAGCATGTTATTAATGAGGAGTGTGTTGAGGATTATGCGATTCAATATGATAATTATGTTGTCAGATGAGAGAAATTTGATTTGCAATACATTCAATTTGTCAAGACAATTTTTCATTCAAAGCTGATATATCAAAAATTCATGATGAACATCATGAGGTCTAACATATCCAATGGAAACTCAGACAATAAAAATTCCAAGCTGTCAAGAGAAACATTGTAAAAAGTGAAGCTATGTGATATCTTACTAATAAATCTGTGGAGTAAAGTCTCAGATCTTTAATTTTTGATATAAAGTTACTTGTAATTTTAATATAAGAAAAGGAATGGGCAGTTAAGGGAGAGGAGATTTGCATGGCACTACTAAATTTTATGTGTAGGACTTCCTATGCACCTTCAGCAAGTCATAAATTCTAAGTGGTCTTGCATGACAATTCTGATATAAAACAGAAAATGAAAACTGATGAATTAATCAGCAGTGACCCAACCAAAAGTGAACTTAACAAATTTAACTCCTTATTGGAGGATGTATTTTTGCTTGCTCTGAATACAGTTCAAAAACAAAATTCATCATGCAAAGCAACCTAGAATTTATGGCTTGCAGAAGTTGCACAAACCAGGATATCCTAGTTGGCATATCTGCTCTCCAACCAACAGGCTGCAGATTTGAATCCTGCTATGGGATGGATGTTTGTGATTGTCTTTAGGTGGGAGATGAATGTTATTGCCTAGTGTGAAACCACCACCCTACTTAATAGAGGCCTAAAGCGACTTGAAAAAAAGTTCCATGAGAAAGATTCTAATAGCAGGCTTTCTGGATTACGTAAAAAATAAAAACCAATATTAAAAATATATGTATATATAGTCAATAAAAATATAATAAAAATGTACTATAGGTTTACAAATAAACTTTTCATGAGTGAGAGCCGAATAAAAAAAATCCTCTTCAGCTATGAATTAGAAGTTTTCTTACAAAAAAAAAAAAAAAAAAAATCAAATAAAAAAAAACTTCTGCTCACAAACTTGCACATCTATATCATATCACTGCTTTGCCACCTATCCACTAAACTCTCTAATTTACATTTCTTTAACCTCTCTCCTTACCTCTCAGCTGGGTAGCCAGCTGAATAAATTTACATGGAATAAGAGAGAAATCAGCCAAAACACCAAACTAGCAGTATACAAGGTAGTGTTCAAACCAGGGCTGTGGAGTCAGTGCATAACACCTTCAACTCCGATTCCAACCCCTCAATTTAATGGTACTTCCGACTCCAATTTTCTAGCCATTTCTCCATTTAAGCCTAAAAAGGCTGATTATGAAAAAAAAGGATAGAGTACACTATTCTTCACTGCCATTTCAATGATGTGGTTTTTAAACTTTGTCAGATGTAAAGAATCTTGGTAGTTATTGTTTGCCCTCCAGTAGATTTCTGATCTTTCTTTATCCCCAAGTAGAGGGAATGTTTTTATTACTGTCTTTCTCATTCACAGCATCTAACACTTAAATTTGATGCTCTTGTAGGTGCATTTTGATCAGAACTACAAAAACTACTCATTTTTGCATCACATGCTTTTTCACAATCACCATCTTCTATAATACATTGACACATATTATATTTCTCATCTGTTGTTATTGTAAAGTATTCAAAAACAATGGACTCCATTGACACTTTTATTTGCCATTGTGAATTTTTTCATGGGATGCCGCTTTCACTAATATAATATATAAATTATCATAAATATTGTGTTAGGGTGAGGGACCACGAGATGGCAGCACTTGTAAAGCCGTCTCTCTTCACTGCATGCCTCTTAATTAGTGACAGCCTTGGGCCAGCTATCTCTAATTGGGTACCAGTGGAGATTGAACTACCCACTCAGTCTCCAAAAGTTAGATAGGGCTGAAACAGCCTCGCCTACTCCCTGTACTGGAATAAAAAAAGGTTAGCTGATTTTTTTTTCCATAAAATATGTTTTATTTTGAAATTTGCAAAGAACTTGAAATTAAAATATATTCTGAAAATATAGGTCAATAAAATTATTATCTATGAAATAGGAAATTTTAACATATTATTTATATTACAATTTAAATTCATTACGAGCTGGAGTCGGTACATTTTTACTGGCTCTGACTACAGTAACCAAGAATTGCTTCTGACTCCACAGCTCTGGTTCAAACCAGTTTTAAGTTATGCATCTGAGAGTTGGGTTAAAAATAAAGCCCTTGATCAAAGACTAGACACCACAGATATAAGGGTTCTGAGAAAAATTAGGGGAGTGAACTGATGGCATCAATGGCAGAATCACATTAAAAATGGGATATTACAAAGGAACTTGACACTATTCAAGAATGTGTAAGCAGAGTTACTCTAAGGTGATATGGCTACTTAAATAGAACGGGTGAGGAAATGTTAGTAAAACAAGTGTTTGATGTCAAGAATGCAAGAAAGAGACCCAGAGAAGACGAAGGTCTAGGTGAACTGAATCAGTCAGAAGTGGCTTAAAAGAACAAAATGTTAGATATGACAATATTGGACCGCTTATAAGTAATAGACTAATTTGGAGGAAAATTGTCGTAGAAAATTAATAATAATGTAAACTTAATCATACAGTGCTGTCATAGTAACCTGAACACCCATTGAGGGTATATATCAGGAAACAGATGATAACCTCTCTCCATAACCAACACTCCAGAGTCCTGATAATACCTAGTCACTCATTAATGGACCTTCTCCAATGATTCCACATCACAATGAAAACTAGATGACCAAATCTGAGCAGGGAAGTTCAAGTGTGGTATAACTGTATAAAGCCCTGAACAGGGCTTTATACAGCAGCACAACCACCCTCTTATTCTTACATGTTGAAATACTCCTTATACAGGGTGTCCCAAAATTCACGCAAGAAGTAATTTTGATAGAAAACACAGGTTTTTAATTAAAAATTGTAATTTCTTATTGATTCATAAAGTATACAGTATAGGGTTATGCATGGAATAGCATATCGGGTAAATGGCCTCCACGGCTTGCTGGCACATATGCACTCTTTTGTCGAAATTTTCCATGACCGTTTTGCATAAATGTGGCTGAATTTCATTGATACAGCACTCAATTTCCTCTTTCAAGGCGTGAGTGATCGTGGGCTTGTTGGCATAAACCTTAGACTTCAAAAAACCCCAAAGAAAAAAGTCCAACAGCGTTAAGTCACATGATCTGGGGGGCCAATTCTGATCACCAAAATGGGAAATTACACGACCAGGAAATGACTCATGCAGTAATTGAATTGTTTCTCGGGCTGTATGGCATGTGGCACCGTCTTGTTGAAACCACATGTCGTCCACATCCATATCTTGCAATTTAGGCACAAAAAACTGGATTATCATGTCACAATAGCAAGCACCATTAACTGTTATTGCCTTACAAGCCGCATTTTCAAAGAAGAATGGCCCGATGATGCCTCTAGCCCAAAATCCGCACCAAACAGTGACACGTTGTGGATGCATTTGTTTCTCAACAATCACTCGTGGATTTTCTGAACCTCAAATGCGACAATTTTGTCGATTAATGAAGCCATCAAGATGAAAATGAGCCTCATCGCTGAAGATGATTTTGTTCGAAAAATAAGCATCCACTTTTTGTTCCATAATCCATTCAACGAACTCTCTTCGCTGTGTGTGGTCGGTAGGGTTCAGTTCTTGAGTCAATTGAACTTTGTAAGCATAAAGATGCAAATCTTTCGTGAGAATACACTGTAGAGAGCTTCTCGAAATGCCCAATTCAAGACCACAGTGCCGAATTGATGTTCCTGGACTCTCAGCAACACTCTCACGAACTGCTTCAATGTTTTCTGTTGAATGACGGCCAGAGTGTATAAGATCACTAATTGATCCGATCCAGTTTCCTTGACTTTTTTAATTAATCTTTTCACAGTTGATGAAGTTAAATCACTATTCCGACCATATTTTGTACGAAAATTGCAAACTGTAGCTGCCAAACCTTCATTATTTTTAAAATATTGCTCAACAATGAAAATGCGTTGTTCTTTCGTGTAGCGCTCCATTTTTAATAACCCTGAAATGTCAGCTATCACACTGTCATTTTTTTCTCATTGGCAACACTTTACCGCACAAATGGCGTTAAATCTTGCATGAATTTTGGGACACCCTTTAGTAGTGGTATTGTTAAATTCTGTTTGAGAAAAATTTGAAGTAAATTATGCTCAATCAAGATTTAACATATCCACCATTTCCCCAAGGTTAAAGTGATATTCAGAAAATATACATCTGTAGAAAAATACTGTTGTAAATACTCTAATTCTAAGTTTATTTAACCTGTAAGTCAAATCTGTAAATCGTGTGTTAAAAGTTTCCATACATCTTGTAAAATACAATTGGGTCTAGACACGTTTCCTGGAATTTAATCCTTTTAACATGAAAGTCTGCCTTTGGCAACACACGTGAAATGAAATGTGCAAGTCACGATTCCGACGATAAAGTTGGCCACCAAACGCGTCTATGGCGCTACTGTCAGAGTACAGTTACATTTCCGACCGCGAGAGTACCTTTTGGTACTGGTGGCCTATGGTACGACAGATGATTTGTTGTGTGAATTGATCCAATGAAAGTGACTGAGAGGGAAATATAAAAAATTGTTACTGATCCTAGAAGCGCTCTCTTGTTCCAGAACTTCTTGCCCAATGTGTCATCCCAGATGAGTCGCTAATGTCAGAAACTCGGAGCACTCGGATAGGGATCTCATGCTACAGGACTTAGTGTTGAATCATCTGCAACAGTTCTTCAACAAAAAGATTCTATGTCCGAGCAGGCAAAATCCAAGATGCGTCCAGAGTATTCTAGAGATCAGAAACTTTGCTGACCAAGGGATCCCCATATGCCAGAACCGATGAGAACTGTGGTTCCCGTGAAAAGGTATATACTAAGAAGCTAAAGAATTTGTTAAGGAACACTCGTAACTTCTGTGAAGAGCTTCCTTGAGGAAATAATCCAGTTAGTTACCGAATTATGATGAATGTCGTCTGCAAATGGTAAGAGAAAATTTGTTCCTTCCTTTTGATATTATCATGACTGGGAAAATGTGCCGTGAATTAGTACAAGGACTCTAGGGACCTCAAGATTTAGTTTTGTTCCATGTGAACATATCTAAATTCAAAAAAAAATAAAAAAAATAAATAAATAAATAAAAAAAAAAATAGGAAAAGGAATTTGTCAGAAGACTAGATATCTTGGAAACTATGTAATACTGAGATCTGTAGAGAAAACAGTGCCTTATAAATTAGAATATTTATGGTCCCCAGGAATTTATGTAAAGGAGGGTAAATAAGAAATGATGAGATCATATCAACTTAACTCGTTCCTTACGAACGAATTAAGTTGATATGAAGTGAACTTGGAATGGGACATTACTGTAATTAGAATTATATGTCTTGATAAAATGCTAAGGAATTCTGATTGCCATTAAGAATTGTATACTATAGAGCAGGGGTTCTCAACCCTATGCCCGTGGGCACAATGGCGCCCGTCTACCAATTTGTGTTTGCCCGCCCCTGTTCAACCGTGTGACTTCTGTAAGAAAGAAGTCTAGAGAGAATTGAGAGATATTTGTCCAGTGTGAAATAGTGCTTATCAGTTACTTACTCCTAGAAAATACGTCTGATAATTTCTAATCATAGAGTGACACAGAGACAAATAAATTTCTCTATGTTGACAAAGATTATAGTAATTGATGAGAACCCATAGAGTAAATAAGAAATGATGAGATCATATCAACTTAACTCATTCCTTACGAACGAATTAAGTTGATATGAAGTGAACTTGGAATGGGACATTCCAAGTTCACTTCATATCAACTTAATTTAACGAGTGATTATCAACTTAATCACTCGTTCCTTACAAACGAATTAAGTTGATATGAAGTGAACTTGGAATGGGACATTACTGTAATTAGAATTATATGTCTTGATAAAATGCTAAGGAATTCTGATTGCCATTAAGAATTGTATACTATAGAGCAGGGGTTCTCAACCCTATGCCCGTGGGCACAATGGCGCCCGTCTACCAATTTGTGTTTGCCCGCCGCTGTTCAACCATGTGACTTCTGTAAGAAAGAAGTCTAGAGAGAATTGAGAGATATTTGTCCAGTGTGAAATAGTGCTTATCAGTTACTTACTCCTAGAAAATACGTCTGATAATTTCTAATCATAGAGTGACGCAGAGACAAATAAATTTCTCTATGTTGACAAAGATTATAGTAATTGATGAGAACCCATAGAGTAATGGTTAAAATTAATGACTGTTATTTTACTAAATTCTGATAAGTCTATCCTCACACTTATGAGTTTTGACTGCAATTTATGTCTTCAAGTCTGAGGGATGGTTGGAGATTTTTAAACTAAAAAAAAAAAAAAAAGATAAAATATTTTATCTTTTAAATTATAGACAGAATTATAAAATTAGATAAAGAATTGACATGATAAAGATTAGAAAGAGATAAACCAATACAACAGTATGATATGCAATCTTTGGTTGATGTTTTTGTTGTTTGGAATAATTCATGGAAACAACTAGAAACTTGCTTACAAAAAAATCAGTAACCTTCATCACAGAGTTAACACTATGAAATTTGAATCAAATGGGATCTTTTCTGGATGTCCTTAGAAAAAGAGAACTGGATAATTGGATAATCCTGTCTTATACTTATATGTAAGTAATTGTATTGATATAATCACCTTTCAAATGTGCTCTAACGAATTGTCTCAGTAATATGAAAAATTAGAGTGTATTAATTATCAAAATTGATTCAGTGGTTCCTGTAAACTAGTTCTTCAAAAAATGCAAGACGCGTGTTCAGTCAACTGCCATTCTCACCTTGACGTTACCTATTAATCCTTCTTCAAGGTCAACAGTCGAGATATGTCCGATGCTAATTGTAAAAGCTGTAAAGGTAAGATAGATGAAAATGAAGTACTTCAATGTTCTTTGGAATGTCACGAATATTATCATCCCGTATGTATAGGAATAGCAGAATCTAAATTTCGTAAAATGTCAAGGACAAGAAATTAAAATGGAAATGTCAAATTTGTATTAATAGTTCTCCTAAAAATGACCTTAATACTCAAACTAAACTAAATAGAAGCAATGATGGTTTGGATTTGACCAAGGCAGTAATCAAAGATGACGGAGAAGCTGATGTTAGGGTTTTCCTAAAAAAATTCAGAGAACAGGTTTTGGAAGACCTCAATGCCATCAAAGTAGAAATTAAAGATGATAACTATGCGATAAAAAGAGAAATGGAAACTCTATTTAAAGCAGACTTAAATGATCTGAAGGCATCATTGGAATATAGCTTTGCATGATTCAAGATCTTAAGAACAAAGCCGAATGCGATGAAAGCTAATTAATGACCTCTGCACTAAAAACACTGAACTAACAAACGAAAATAAAATACTAAAAGCCCAAATGAATGATCTGAAATGGGAAGTTAAGGAAATTCAACAGTGCTCCAGGATGAACAATATCGAAGTAAATGGTCTACCAGAAGCTCAGAATGAAAATTTGCATACTATACTGAAAGACTGGTAAATCTACTTGGAGAAAAAAAAGAAGGCATCACACACGTCCACAGAATACCCACTAAAACAGAAAAACTGACATCAAGCTAGTTATTATTCAGTTAGAAAGAAAGATTACTAAAAATAAATGGATGATGGAGGCAAGAAAACTCAAGAATACAGCTCAACAAATTGATGAATAGTTAAAACCCGTTTCCGTCTACATAAATGAGCATTTGGCTAAACTTAATAAGCAACTTCTTTAAGAAGGAAAACAAATGAAGAGCAAGTGGTGCAGTTAAATATGTATGGGTAAGAGATGGCAAACTATTCATGAGAGAGAATGACAACACTAAAGTGATACAGATAAAAACACCAGACAATCTCAAACAAAGAAGGCAGTAAATCTAAATGTTACCTATGAATAACTGGAGCAATATAAACCAAATGGATTTAGGATTTAACATGAATAATTTAGATTCTTATACACCTGTAAACTGTAAAAATATATATAATTTAACTTCTGTTAAGAAATTTTTTGATACTACTATAAATTCATCCATATTTTCAATATATATCATGTTAATATCAGGTGCATATCAAAAGTTCATGGCAAATAAGTCAGCTTGTGCTCTTAGAGAGTACAGAGACAAATGTAAGAAAGCTAAACACTGTGTAAAACTAGCTAAACAAAAGTTATGGGAGGACTTTGGCAAGAATATAGAAAATAAATATCAAGAAGGTGGCAAAATATTCTGGAGGTTGTTGAAGAAGCTTAGGAATGGAGGAAAGAGTGCTGTAAAAAGAATTAGAGATGATAAAAGTGACACGAAAACGAGAAAAAGATATCCTTGAAGCATGGAGTAATTACTTTGAAAAACTACTAAATGAAAGAAGCAGTGATGACAGCACAGTGGTAAAAAACACTGACCAGGCATGCAGTCAGGAATTCATATTCATACTTGAAGTAGAAAAAGCCATCAAAGGCTTGAAATGTGGAAAGGCAGCAGGAGTAGATGATATTTGACCAGAAATGCTGAAGTATGGTGGTATAAGAGTCTTGCAGTGGCTGCACTGCATAGTTCAGAAAGCCTGGACAGAGGGACAAATTCCCGATGATTGGAGTAGAGCTCTCATAGTACCCATATATAAAAAAGGAAATAAAACTGAATGTGAGCATTGCAGAGGTATTTCCCTACTGAGTGTTCCTGGCAAGATCTATGCAAGTATACTTGAGAAACGGTTGAAAAGAATTATGGAAGAAAAGCTTGGTGAAGAACAAGCTGGATTCAGGCCAAATAGAGGCTGTCAGGATCAGATCTTCACTTTACGACAAATAGTTGAGAAAGCATTGGAATATAACAAAGATCTGTATTTAAGTTTTGTCGATTTGGAAAAGGCATATGATAAGGTGCCAACAGAGAAGCTATTCAATACGCTGCAGTTATATGGTGTCAATGGGGCATTATATCAAGCAATACTTAGTCTTTATTTGAGTTGTAAGTTAGCAGTTAGAATTGAAGAAAGTACATGAAGATGGTTTAATGTTAAATCTGGTGTGAGACAAGGATGTACATTATCTCCTCTGTTATTCATTATCTATATGGATCACATTATGAAGGAAAGCGGTATTAAACATGATATCAAAATTGGAGATGTTAATGTCAACTCCTCGCTTTATGCGGATGATGTTATACTTCTCAATAAATCCGCTACAAGTCTGCAAGATTTCCTGACTAAATTGAATAACTGTTGTAATAGATATGGTATGAAGGTCAGCAATAACAAGACAAAGACAATGAAAATAGGCATAAGCATTGAAAATGTCAACTGTGTTGTGAATGGAGAACCTGTGGAACAAGTAAAACATTTCAGCTACTTAGGCACGATTTTTACTGAAGATGGTAAATTAAATATAGAAATAGACAACAGAATCAGCAAAGCTGGTATGGTGGGAAGTTTATTGAATAAATTCATATGGAATAAGAGTGAAATTAGTCGGAACACTAAATTAGCTGTATACAAGACAGTGTTCAAACCAGTTTTAACTTATGGATCTGAGAGCTGGGTCAGAAGTAAAACACTTGACCAAAGACTAGAGACCGCAGATATGAGAGTCCTGAGAAAGATTAGAGGCATGAACAGATGGCATCAATGGCAATATCATATTAAAAATGAGGATATTAGGAAAGAACTTGAAATTGTCAGCATCCAGGAATGTGTTAGCAGAGCTAATCTCAAGTGGTATGGTCACTTAAACAGAATGGGCAAAGAAAGATTAGCAAAACAAGTGTTCTCTGCCAGGTTGGCAGCAAGGCGACCCAGAGGAAGACCAAGATATAGTTGGATCGATACGGTACAAAGTGCCTTAGACGATAGAAATATAAGATCTGATAATGTTGGAGTCTTGACAAGTAGCATACTGATTTGGAGGAAAATTGTAGATAGGAAGTTAGTAATGATGTAATTATTTTCATGTAGTACTATCATATCCTGTACACTCCTTTGAGGGTACATGGCAGGAATTTGATGATGATGATATGGTCAAATTTTGATAATTTAATGTTATTTTTTACAGAGATCCAATCATATATTGATGTACTAGTCTTAAGTGAAATATGGATCAAACAGCTTGAGGTTGATCATTATTCTCTCATAGATTACAATATGTATTATGATTGTCACGATTATAATTGTTCAGGTGGATTAATTCTATATGCTAAAAAAAAATGTTTATAAATTTCACAGACTGGAATTAAAATTGCAAAGTGCTGAAACTGTAATGATTTACAATACAGCAATGAATATACTTATAATTGCTATATACTTTGCATGCAATGGCCCAGTAGATATCTTTCTAAAAGAGCTAAATAATGTCTTAAAAACCTTAAAATATGACAATATCATACTAGTGGGGGATATAAATTTGGACCTTCATAAGAGTAATAGTAAAACTGAAGAATATAAAAATATATTATCTACTCATGGGTTTCTTGCTTACATCGATGGCAATAGAGAGTAGTGTACAACTCGACTAGTTGTTTTGATCATATATTCATAAGAAACAGAATGGCCTATGAGGTATCCACTGTAATCTACATTAGTAATATAACAGATCACCATTCGATACTTTTGAACCTATCTATACCTGATAGTGTTAACATGAGTTGCACAGGTTTATAATAAATTTGTAATTGGCACCAATTATAAAATATTTGAAAGATACATAAAACATTATCAACTGCCACAAACTGATTTATTAGACACAAATGAGTTTCAGTTATATGATGAATTTATCAAAATGATTAAATATGCAGACACTAAATCGCAATATCATAAAACAGTTACTACAAAAAAGGATGTTCACACACACGGATAACATACGAACTAAAAAATATGATAAAGACAAAAGAGAAGCTCTACTATAAGCATAAAAAAAATTCATACAATTTAAATTTTGAATATGACTATAAAAATTTCGTTAAGCATCTACAGGAAAAAATAAAACAGGCAAAAGAACATTCTCTGCTATCGAAATTTCTTTCTTGTTGTAATGATAAAAGTAAAGAATGGAGGTTGGTCAATATGTTAATAGGTAACACAAAACAGAAAACACGAGAATTTCCAGAGGGTAATGGCATCACTGACATACTTAACAAAATGAACAACCACTTTACCAACTATGGCAGTTGTGTTTTCGACCCTGCAGAAAGGACAAAGCATGTCAGTCGCCTTCTGTGGATTAAGAATTCTATGTATCGACATGCAGTAAATGAAGATGAAATGAAGAGTGTAGTAATCAGATTAAAAAAAGGGAAAAAAGTGGGATGTGACAACATAAATGTTAAAAAGTTATAAACATTATCATTAGGCATAAATTATAATTCTTTACAAATATCATTAATAAATCCTTTGAACATGGTAAATTTATAGAACACCTAAAGACTGCTTCAGTTATACTGTTATTTAAAGGAGGAAATAGAAATGAAATCAAAAATTACAGACCAATATCTATACTATCCACAATCTCAAAGGTTATTGAAATTCTGATAAAAAAAACGCTTGAATAGCTATTTAAATACAATATCCTTTTACGCTACTAATCAATACAGTTCAGATCCGAAAGCAATACTGAAAAAGCGCTACTCGAGTTTCATAAAAAGGTCAATAGTGGAATAAATGAAGGAATACACACAGCAGCTGTTTTTCTTGATATATCTAAAGCGTTCGACTGTGTTCATCATGATCTATTGCTATTAAAAATGTCCAAATACGGCATTAGGGGAATTACTAATGACTGGTTCAGATCCTATCTGATTAATAGAAAACAATATACCAGCTATGATATATTTAAAAGCACAACAAAATAATAAAATACGGAGTCCCACAAGGTTCGGTACTAGGACCCATCCTATTCATAATATATGTTAATGATCTATGTAAATACAAACTTTTTGGCAAAATGATATCCTTTGCTGACGATACGGCTTTAGTATACACCGAAACAACCCTTAAAAATCTAAAAAATCGGATTAATAGTGATATGTTAAAACTAAGTATATGGTTTAGCAACAACAGATTTAACACTAATACCGACAAAACGAGATATATGTACTTTACATTAACAGACAAATTAGATCACAGTATAATTATAAAATGGCATGAAAGGAAATATAGTGATACTCTAAATTATAAATGTAGCTTAATCAAAAAAACAAAAACCGTCAAGTATTTGGGCCTCCATATCGATAGCAATTTGAAGTGGAACTCCCACTCCACTTTCTTAACAAATAAGTTTAGGTTCATAATTAACAGAATATATTATGTTAAAAAATTTGTAAATGCAGCATTCGTAAGATGTTTATACTATTCCTGGGTAAATTCTTCACTGCAATATAGCATTACCTGTTGGGGAGGAGACTATTATAACAATCTGCTTTCATTAATAAGAATACAAAACAGAATAATTAGAGCCATAACTACTACCGACTTTGCACATTCAACCAATGATCTGTATATCGTTAATAATATTCTACCATTTCAGAAACTATCTCTCTATGGTTGTCTGTTGTTACACCCTGAAACCTTCACTATGTGGAATTTTCAGTTATCATGGTGTAACATGAAGAGAAAATAAAATAAAACCCCTGTATAAGAGCTAATATATAAATTACTTAAAGAAAGAAAAATATTCTTGCATCCAAGTAAAATATATAACAAAAAAAGTGTTTGTTGAACTAACTAATAAAAGAAGGAATAAATTACAGTTGTGATATGAAAAAAATTAGCTAAGTAAGACAGAAAGGATCAGTCATAAGGAATTGTATGTGAGAAGCTAGAGATAAAAATATTAAGTAAATTCTTAGAAAATTTGGAAGGGGGATTAATTTAGAGGCTAGCAAAAGAAAAGCAAAAGACTATCGCTCAGGGTCAATTCACGGATTGAGACATTGTCACGTGCTCGCCGACTGTAGGATGTTTGGCAGAAAAACGCCACCCTAATTGGTCGGTGAAGTTGAATCCAGTAAGGGGAGGAAAAAAGAAATTAAAGAAGGTGCCGGTAGGGGTCAAGGTATAAAAGGGTTAGAAACCCCCCCCCACATACACACAGGGCTTTTTCCCGGATAGTTTCTTCATGAGCTCCTTCGTATAGGTTTTCACGTGGTTTTCCTGAGTGGCGGGGTTGCAGTTATATCTCTGTCCGACACAACAAGGGAACAAGTAGTGAGCAGGATTTCGATTCCGTATTTCCTATGGTAAGAAACAAGGAATGCCATTTAGCTAAAGAAGGTATTATCTATGTGTTTCTTCATCCAGTGACAACTACGAAAAAAGGAAATCCGTAAAGAAGTCGGAGTCCACGTGGCGAGTTTCACAGCCATGGTATAGATGATTCTAAAGTGTGTTCTTAATTCAAGTACAAAAAGTAAAGATCACATAAGCACAGTTTAATGCCAAAAGAACTTAGGAGTGACCGATTATAGGAGAGATCATACCAGGATAGTTTAATTGGAAAAAGGTAGAGGCCAATATAGAAAACTCAAGAGAAAAAGGTACTGTAAAAATCTCGTGTTAACTGAAAATCATCTGTAATTGTAATCATTATTCTATTACTGAACTGTTGAAGAGACTAAGGAAAATCATACCAGGACTTTAGTACATGACTAATTATACTGAGGGTATGCTCGTTTAATATTAATTATACAGGTATTCATGTGTTCTGAGAATTATGCATGTGTATTGTAACGTATAGGAAAGTTTTAAATGTCAAAGTTATGTGTTAGTACGGTGAAAGGATAATTTAATCTACATAGTTTTGGATAGTTAAATAGCATATATTCAGACTAATATAAGGTTAACTAAGGTGTTAATTAGATCTGAGATTATACATATGATTGTATATGCTGAATTTGTTATGGCGGCATGATCGTAATACCCATATAGGATCTTAGCCAAATACTTGTGATTAGCTAATGTTATTTTGTAAATATTTTCTTAGTATTGAATTGAATTATATTAGAAATTGAATTGTACCATGATAATGAGTTTAATAAACCTTTGTTCATTGATAAAACAGTTGTCTGAAATTGCTGCCCAATGCACCACTTGAAAAACGTACGAACCTAATCACGCGGGAGATTAATGTGTTAAGTTACGAGATAGAGGGTCACGACTGCAATATTGTTACACATTCAGACATATTTTAGTAATTGATCCTTGTTTTTGTATTTAATATCTCAAACTAAATGTCCCAAAAGGCGCAGTATAATATAAATATTAGGGACACTAAGGGGAGAAATAGCTTAAATATTTGTATTTTGGGGTGATATCTCATACATAGATAAAAGTTGAATATAGATAAGCAGAATTTCACTAGATAGAATAATAATCATAAATTGGGACACAACACTGTTATATGTAAAAAGAAACACTGAAAGCTTCTTGGTGTATAATGTAGACTATGGATTGCGCTGTGGTCGAAACACGCTGAAAGTACCTAAGGCTAATAAATAAATTTTTCATAAATCTTTCGAGTACATTGGGGCAAGCAACTATAATAAACTTCCGATTGAAATTAAATCTATAACCTCAGAATATGTATTCAGAAAAAGATTGAGAAACTACCTTATGGGATTAAAGAATGTTGACAATTATTTTAAACGTATAGTATAAGAGATCATTATAACTCATATATCATAACCAATTAAGGTATTGATTTACAAATTGGTTCATTCAATTAGGAATTAAAATATCAACATGTACATTATTATAACTGGTAAGGGAGCCCTCTTAGATGTGGTCGCCAGACTCTCAGTGTCTGTTTTAAGCTAATTACTTTTCTAGTAACCAGTATGGCTATGGCTATACATATTTGCATTAACTAACTTACATTACTCTAAACCAATTACTTATCATAACTTTGAAACCATTCGAAATATATTATATTTTACTTGCATATATGAGAAAACTTTTTATTAACCATAATAAAATAATAGCCATAATAAGTGTTAGTACCAACAGAATATGAAGTAATACTTGAATTTATTTTGTAACATTGTACTGTGCATTGAATTGTATTGTGAAATATTATACATAATTATACAAGTTCAATAGTATAATATGTATAATTTGTATACATGATGTGAATAATAATAATAATAAACAATAAATAAAAAAATATATAATAATTCCTTGTCGACATGTTTTTCACAAACCTCTCTTCTTCTGTGGTCGGTATATCCATCACACTTCTCAAAATTCCTCACAGAAATATGGTATTATTAAATATCTTCTGTGAAGAACTCATTATCTATTCATCATCTGATCTGCTTCTAAAGAAGGCAGTTAAATGATTCTTCAATGGTGAAAATCTTCTCATCTGTGAAGAGGATATTTCTGTTATGTTGTTCACAGACTGCTGGAGAAGTGCCTTTGATTTTAGCACCCTCTGCTGCATAAATTCTGGTGTTAGGAAGTGTCCAGTAGAATGATGATAGCTCTAACCCCCAGGACATCTGTTAGTACACAACATCATCCTCTGTGAAATGTTCACAGATGTGACTCTCGCAACATCACTTTGTGTTCTCATAGGATTACAGCAGATGTGTGCTTTCACAGTCCTCACAAGCTATTGCATTCTAATGCATGTTCAACCTGTTCTTTGGTGGTCAGATACATATTCTGTGTCATTATAATGATTAATAGTCCAATATACAAACACCCAACTGATTCCGAGTCGAGTGTTTTTAGCATGTTGAAAATAACAGGTGGCTGTGTTCTAACTCTGTGAAGTGCTATTAGAGTTACATGGTCCTCATATTCTCCCAACTGCATGTTAACCCATAGAGCTAGACAATTCTCTCTGTACTGATAAATAAGTGAATGTTGGTTGAACATAGTGCCACTAATGGAACCAGGGTACAATTCAGTTGAAAGTTTATTTTTCACTTGGTTAGAGTATAATAAAATTAATTTAATCCTTTATCCAAGTGTGAGCAAACAAAGTTTGCGCCTGAAAGTATCTTCAGGACTGGGGTAAGGTGGTACAACACCAGGACAACTCGTTGCAAAGGTGGAGCAAGCTACCAACACTCCTATCTCAGTATCTCCTATAATGAAAACACATCTCCTTGCGGATATGTCTAATGTTATGCATTAAGGGAAGGGCCACTACCCAGACTAGTTTTGACCTTTATTGAGGTCTCTTTCAGTGGGAGCCAGGCCCAAGTGGAGATATACAAGGCAGAAGCATTAGCAGGTCATCTCTACCTATAGGAGTTGCCAAATGGTGTGCCACCCTTTTTTAATAAATTACTCTGATTTAGAGAAAGATGTTGAAAGTTTATTTTTCACTTAGTTAGAGTATAATAAAATTAATTTGGTGTTGTACCACCTTACCCCAGTCCTGAAGATACTTTCAGGTGCAAACTTTGTTTGCTCACACTTGGATAAAGGATTAAATTAATTTTATTATACTCTAACCAAGTGAAAAATAAACTTTCAACATCTTTCTCTAAATCCAGAGTAATTTATTAAAAAAGGGTGGCACACCATTTGGCAACTCCTATAGGTAGAGATGACCTGCTAATGCTTCTGCCTTGTATCTCCACTTGGGCCTGGCTCCCACCGAAGAGACCTCAATAAAGGTCGAAACTAGTCTGGGTAGTGGCCCTTCCCTTAATGCATAACATTAGACATATTCGCAAGGAGATGTGTTGTGCATTATAAGAGATACTGAGATAGGAGTGTTGGTAGCTTGCTCCACCTTTGCAACAAGTTGCCCTGGTGTTGTACCACCTTACCCAAGTCCTTAAGATACTTTTAGGTGCAAACTTTGTTTGCTCACACTTGGATAAAGGATTAAATTAATTTTATGGTACAATTCAGTATTTATGGCAAGATTATGTATATATCTTTTTCTTCTTCACCCATAGTCTAGATCATTGGAGCACTATAAAGATGACAGTCCTAATAAACTCTCTTCCGATATTTCTGTTTTGGGATCTCAAAAAGTGGAGAATGAAGAATTAGACCACTTTCAAATATTATCTATCCAGGTGATTCTTCATCCCAATGTCTTTTACCAGCAGTCAAGTCCTCAAGTGCTAATTTATGTAAGCTATCTGATCTAGCTATGTGGCCCAGCCACCGAAGTTGTTTCCAACATATTTTAGTGATATTTTCTAGTGTTCTAGCAATGGTGCAGATCTTCCTTTTAACATTGTCATTTGTTATGTGTGCCATATATGGTATCTTCAAAAAGTTTTCTGTAGCACTTCATCTCAAAGGCTACTAATCTTACATTTTATTGAAAAGGTAAACGATTTAAATATAGAGCCTTCAAGACATTCTAGCAAGTTTACATGTAGTCAGTCTTTTGACCAATGTACCTAGGCATGACATAGTGGATCTGCTTCTAAACCTTTGTCCCACTTGACACAATCAGACTATTCAAATGCTATATGGAAAACACTTTTTTCATATTTCAGGACAAATATTGGGAACAGAAAGGACTTGCCCCGAGTTGCTTCCTATTTCCAGCCCTGGCCAGCCTCTGTTGGAAAAATTTTGAAACAAATGCTATTAAAAACTATCACAAGAAACCAAAAACTTGGTTATGTTACATTCATGATATTTTCATTGTCTGGTCAGGAACAATGGACGACTTAATTCATTTAAAAAATATCTGAATAGCTTGCATCTCAACATAAAATTCACTCTGGAAATGGAAGATAAACTACATCATCCCATGAAAAAACCAGGAATTTATGAGATTCACTGCTTTTATGGCATTTGCTATGTAGGTCAGACAGGAAAGTTGGGGGGGGGGGGGTGTCCAAATGTCTGAACATGTAAAAGACATCAAAAAAAAAGAAAAGAAAAGAAAGAAAGAAGATGGCATAAATGAGTTTTGGAATCCCATACAACCGACATAGGACATCAAGAATTTGTCAACAAACAAAAATGCAATTGTTTTATATGAAAGTTCAAGGTCCACACACAATATAACAAAAATCAAAGCTTAATCCCACACCAAGTTTGGTTAGCTTTCACTAAAAATATAAATACTGCAGACCTTGAATACAACATGCACAATGCAGAACATGATAACAACAATTTTATTCTATTTACTTATTCCTATGTACCAATTGTGAAGTTCATTGTTTCTAGTCTTTTTTTTATACATAATAAATAACGGAAAAACTCACGTATAAATATTATTTAATAGTATAATTTTCGCCTGTGTGTCACAGGCATCTTCAGTACAATTAGGCACAAAATTAAACACTAACTGACAATTCCAAAAAGCGCCACCTAAGTGGTGCTTTTTGGAATTGTCAGTTAGTGTTTAATTTTTGGAAGTTTATTTTTTGGAATTGTCAGTTAGTGTTTAATTTTGTGCCTAATTGTACTGAAGATGCCTGTGACACACAGGCGAAAATTATACTATTAAATAATATTTCTACGTGAGTTTTTCCGTTATTTATTATGTATAGTTATGTCTACTCACGGTTTACCTCTTTTAAAACTTAGTCTTTTTTTTGTGTATAATTTTTGCTATTATCCCTGATGATGCAAGTCTGACGAGTTACAAAACTTGTAGGATTATATTTGTTTATTTTATTAAACTCATTATTAATCTAAAAAATTTTTAGATTAATAATGAGTTACAGAACTGCTAAACCACAGAAACTTACATATTCAACAAATAAGTTTCACTGTCCATTTTGAAGTGTGCTCACATAACTTGAAATTGACTTCCAATCAAGAAGTTTATTTTTTGTTTGTTACTGAATGCTATTCTTGCTCCCTCCATGCCTTCATCATTATTGCCCAAACATAATCTTTATTTAGTAGGATCTAACCTGTTTAAATCTTCTTATCTCAAAGCGCATTAAATAATATTAAAGTTATACTAGTATTTAATAACTTGAAAATATGATGAGTGCCATATTATGTTAATAGTGAGGAGAAAAATACTTAATACCTAAAAAAGATAATTTACATACCTCTAAACTATCTACATATGTCAAAATATTTGGGTGTCTCATTGTTTTCAAACGTTTCACTGATGCCTTGGCAATGTCCAACTATATTTAAAAGATATAATGAATTAATATTAATAGTTAGGTGATTTAAAAACTGACAATTAATAAGTTTTATTATATTTAAATAAAACTAATCCATCCAAAACATACATTAATCAAGAAAACAAACAGAGTATCTTAAGTTTAAATACACATTCATATGAAAAATTAAAATCCTTAATACTATCCATGCAAAACAGGCACACATGCCATAAACACAATTAAAGAAAAATAGACATGAGGATAAAGGTCGAAACTGGTCTGGATAGTGACTCTTTCCATAATGCATTACAATATACATGTTCAAAAAGAAGCTTTGCATTATAGGATATTGAGGCAATTGATGTGAAGTCAACATTCTCTATACAAGTAGTGAACTAAGCTTGGTAGCGAAGATACTCCATGTACAAACTTTGTTTGCTTTTGCTTAGATGAAGGATTAAACAAGAACAGAATTTCTTATCAAAGAATAATTTACTGGGAGACAATATACTGAAAGTGTATTCTGGAGGCAGTAATGAATGCATGTATGAGGATGGTCAGCACACAGATGGCCTGGGACAGAGAGTGAAATTGTAGGAATGCAAGATTTGATGAAACAGTTATTGAAAATGAAAAATGAAATGAGGAATATGCGGAATGATATTAGACATTTAGTGAAAACTAATGAAAGTGCAAAAAATAGAATGAAAGAAAAAAGGGTAAAAGAGGTGATAAGTGATTTAAGGATAAACAGTTAGTTAATGAGAAAGTTAGAAGATTAGTTAATGAGAAAGTCCATAGGGTCTGCTATCCAGGTGGGAGAATGAGAAAGATAAATTCAGGCATTGGACATGAGGAACAAATGAGCCATTTGTTCCTCATGTCCAATTGTCATTAAATCATTTGTCCCCACAACTACTGGTGGTTGTGGGGACAAACGATTTAAGTGGACATAAGGAGCATGCAAGGGCAAATATCATGATGTTGTTGAGAAGAGTGAAAGATCAGTTATAGTAGGAAAGTGTCAGTGTGTTGCCAAGATATGACAATGATAACTTGAGACGGAGAGCTTGAATCATGAATGATATGCTAGCAGAGCTGTGTGAGGAGAAGGGAGTACAGTCTGTGGATGTATGACATGTGTTTGAGGGAAGAATGGAATTATACAGGCATGATGGATTACATCTGAATGGTTCTGGAGTGAGTGCACTGGAAAAAGTGTTGCAGATGAAAGTACAGCATGTGATGCAAGCAAGAGATCAGAAGTAAGAGATAAAATGAAAGATCAGGAGAGTGTACTGAAGAGGTAAAAGTGCTTGGCAGTGAAAACAATAGTAGCGTGAGAGATGAAGAGAGAACAGGAATGCAAGAGGAACAGGGAGAAAAAGGGGGGAATGCCTGAGTGGACAGGGAGACATGGCATAGGGAAAGTGGATATTGAAAGTAGCAGTCAATGTGTGTATAGAGATGATCGGCATGGCATGGAGATGGAGTATATTGCGATGTGGGTGGGGAAGTTTAGACTGAGTGGATATGTAGTAAGTGGCAATAGAAGTGATTGGGCAAGGGCAGGTGTGGCAGGGAAATCACAACCAACAAGTGGCTTGGACAGGACTGATTACAGACCTAAAAATGAACTGCTGTGTTTGTTTACAAATGCCAGAAGTATCGGAAATAAGGGAGATGAAATGGTTTCACTGATTGAGTTTATATGCCCAAATTCATTGGAATAAGTGAAACATGGTTGAATGAAGATATCCTAATGGGAATAGAAATGGAAGGATAATGTATTTTTTGAAAGGATAGAAAGGACAAAAAGGGAGTGCTGCTGATGATAGCATGGGAATTATACCTACATAAGGTAGACATGAAAGAGGGAACTAGGGACAATGGTCACGAGGCAGTGTGGTGTAAAGTGGAGGTTAACAGGAAGCCATATTTAGTTGGATGTTGCTATAGGCCTGGGAATGTGGAGGGTGGTGATAATAAACAACTTGGATTAGTAAACACAGGAAGGATAATAATTACAGGTGATTTTATTAAACCAAAATAAAAAATGATGGTACAACATGACAAAATTTCATGCCGGCTGGGGCGTCGCCCGGTTAAACAAGGCCCCCGTTGTTTTCGCCAGGGAACCAGGGCGAACAGCGAAAAGTCAGCTACTGGAACAAATCTGAAAACAAACCCCAACTCAACATCACCAGAGTTAAAGATCGGTACTATCAACGTAAGAAGCCTGAATGGCAAAGAAATGGAGCTTGCTGAGGAATTAGATAAGTACCAGATCGACATAATAGGGGTGACTGAAACAAAAAAGACCAAAACTGGTGAGATCTTTCTGAGCAATAAATACAAAATGTTATATTCAGGCAATAACAATCAAGGAAAAGAAGGAGTAGCCATAGTATTCAACACAAAATACGAGGCTAATCTTCTTGAATGGCAGGCAGTCTCAAGTAGAGTAATGTGGGCAAATATGAGAATGGGGAACTGGACAATGAGACTTATTTGTGCCTATGGTCCGACAGAAGGTTCTACTAAGGTAGAAGTGGAGGAATTTTTTGAGGCTTTAGAAAAAGCAACTGACACAATGAAAAAGGAAAAGTTGGTCCTTGTTGGGGATCTAAATAGTAGAGTAGGAAATGATTGTGAGACATACAAAAATATTTTGGGAAAATTTGGAGAAAAGAGCAAAGCTAATAATAATGGCAAATATCTGTTGGATTTCTGCTCAGGACATGGACTGGTTATTACTAACACCATGTTCCAACATAAAAATGTGCACAAATTCACATGGAGAGAAGAGGCTAGGAATAAGAAAAGTCTCATTGACTATGTTATTGTTGATAGTGATGTTTTCTCCCTGGTGCAGGACACCAGAGTGTACAGAGGATTTGAAATTGGAAGCGATCACTATTTAGTTTTGAGCAGGATAAAATTGAATTTCATATTGAAAAGAATAACATGTAAGAAAGTTTTAAAGTGATTAAAAGTTGAGCAGCTCTCAGATGTAAACTATAGACTAAAATACAGAAATATTATTGAAAAGAAAATGAAAGAGTTTGAGAACAGGAATCAAACCTTGGAGATTCAGTGGCAAACTCTGAAGGAAACATTGATTGATTCTGCCAGAGAGGCATGTGGTGAGGTTGTGTGCAAAGATAAAAAAATCAGAACTCCCTGGTGGACACAGGAAGTTAAAGAGGCAGTGAAGGAAAAGAAGAAAGCATATCAAAAGTTCCTGGCAAATAAGTCAGCTTTTACTCTTACAGAATACAGAGACAAATGTAAGAAAGCTAAACAGTATGTAAAACTAGCTAAACAAAAGTCATGGGAGGACTTTGGCAAGAATATAGAAAATAAATATCAAGAAGGTGGCAAAATATTCTGGAGGTTGTTGAAGAAGCTTAGGAATGGAGGAAAGAGTGCTGTAAAAGGAATTAGAGATGATAAAGGTGAAATGAAAACAGGAGAAAAAGATATCCTTGAAGTATGGAGTAATTACTTTGAAAAACTGCTAAATGAAACAAGCAGTGATGACAGCACAGTGATAAAAAACATTGACCAGGCATGCAGTCAGGAATACATATCCATACTTGAAGTAGAAAAAGCCATCAAAGGCTTGAAATGTGGAAAGGCAGCAGGAGTAGATGATATTCGACCAGAAATGCTGAAGTATGGTGGTATAAGAGTCTTACAGTGGCTGCACTGCATAGTTCAGAAAGCCTGGACAGAGGGACGAATTCCCGATGATTGGAGTAGAGCTCTCATAGTACCCATATATAAAAAGGGAAATAAAACTGAATGTGAGAATTACAGAGGTATTTCCCTACTGAGTGTTCCTGGCAAGATCTATGCAAGTATACTTGAGAAACGGTTGAGAAGAATTGTGGAAGAAAAGCTTGGTGAAGAACAAGCTGGATTCAGGCCAAATAGAGGCTGTCAGGATCAGATCTTCACTTTACGACAAATAGTCGAGAAAGCATGGGAATATAACAAAGATCTGTATTTAAGTTTTGTCGATTTGGAAAAGGCATATGACAAGGTGCCAAGAGAGAAGCTATTCAATACGCTGCAGTTATATGGTGTCAATGGGGCATTATATCAAGCAATACTTAGTCTTTATTTGAGTTGTGAGTCAGCAGTTAGAATTGAAGGAAGTACAGGAAGATGGTTTAATGTTAAATCTGGGGTGAGACAAGGATGTACATTATCCCCTCTGTTATTCATTATCTATATGGATCACATTATGAAGGAATGTGGTATTAAACCTGATATCAAAATTGGAGATGTTAATGTCAGCTCTTTGCTTTATGCGGATGATGTTATACTTCTAAATAAATCCGCTACAAGTCTGCAAGATTCTCTGACTAAATTGAATAGCTGTTGTAATAGATATGGTATGAAGGTCAGCAATAAAAAGACAAAGACAATGAAAATAGGCAGAATCATTGAAAATGTCAACTGTGTTGTGAATGGAGAACCTGTGGAACAAGTAAAACATTTCAGCTACTTAGGCACAATTTTTACTGAAGATGGTAAACTAAATATAGAAATAGACAACAGAATCAGCAAAGCTGGTATCGTGGGAAGTCAATTGAATAAATTCATATGGAATAAGAAAGAAATTAGTCGGAACACTAAATTAGCTGTATACAAGACTGTGTTCAAACCAATTTTAACTTATGGATCTGAGAGCTGGGTCAGAAGTAAAACACTTGACCAAAGACTAGAGACCGCAGATATGAGAGTCCTGAGAAAGATTAGAGGCGTGAACAGATGGCATCAATGGCAATATCATATTAAAAATGAGGATATTAGGAAAGAACTTGACATTGTCAGCATCCAGGAATGCGTTAGCAGAGCTAATCTCAGATGGTATGGTCACTTAAATAGAATGGGAGAGGAAAGATTAGCAAAACAAGTGTTCTCTGCCAGGTTGGCAGGAAAACGACCCAGAGGAAGACCAAGATATAGGTGGATTGATACGGTAGAAAGTGCCTTAGACGATAGAAATATAAGATCTGATAATGTTGGAGTCTTGACAAGTAACAGACTGATTTGGAGGAAAATTGTAGATAGGAAGTTAGTAATGATGTAAAATTTTTTCATGTAGTACTGTCATATCCTGTACACCCCTTGAGGGTACATGGCAGGAATTTGATGATGATGATGATGATGATGATTTTAATTATGACAGTATAGATTAGAATGAAGAGACAGCATTTTGGAATAAGGAAAATGAATTTCTTGAGTTCTTGAGAGATAACTATCTCAGGCAGCATATAAAGAAGGGCATGCTAGGATCGAGAGTTTTAGATCTGATCATTTCATCAGAGGATGTAACTGCGAGTAGGGTTTCGCACTTTCCTCCAGTTGGTGAAAATGATCATGAAGTGATCACCTGGGTTGTGGCTAGCAATATGTGGACTTCTGTGAGAAAAGGATATAAGTGGAAGTACAAGACTGATGATTATGATGAGCATAGGAGACAGATTGCAGCATGGAATGAGGAGTTGAGCAGAAAGGAAATAAATGCTGCTTGGAATTGACAAAGAAATACATAACAGCATCAATATGTGGTTGTATTTCGAAGGCCAAAAGGCTAAATAAAGTAAGTGTAAAATGGATGAATGAGGGGGCTTAAGCATGAAATCTGGAAAAAGAAGGTGCTTTGAAGAGTACAAGATGAATAATGATAATAATTAGTCACATGAAGAGTATAAAGAACAAGCTAGGAGAGTGACTCAGTCAGAAAGGAAAACAAAAGTAGAGTATGAGCAGAAATTGGCAAATCAGGCAAAGAAAAACTTTAGAGTTATTTAGATATGTGACAAATAGAAGGAAGAATGATAATGGTAAGATGATGGTAATGGATGAAAATGGTAGAATGGTAACTGCTGCAGATGACATTGTTGAGGTATTCAGTGATCAATTTATAAAGGTGTTTCATCCTCATCAGGGTGGAATCATTAGAAACTTAAATCATAGAAGAGGATGGCTTAATAGTGAGTGAGCAGGAGGTATTTAAAGAAATAAATAACCTTGATGTCAATAAGGCTATAGGATTTGGTGACATATCACCATGCATCTTAAGGGAATGTTCCAGGGAACTGACAGTAGCACTGGCATTCCTGTTTAATAAGTCTTACAACATCACAGGTTCCAAGGGAATGGAAAGAAAGTAAAATTGTTCCACTGCATAAAGGTGGTGATAAAGCTGTGGCCACAAATTATAGGAATTTTGACGGATAAACTGCCACACAACAACCCATTACATAAACTGACAAACGGTATTGGATAACAGACTTCTGAGCTGGATCAGTAACTGGCTGTCAGATAGGTACCAGAAACTTGTATATGGGAGATGCAGTATCTCAAAAGAGGAAGGTCGCTAGTGGTGTGCCACAGAGGTCAGTTTTGGAACCATTATTATTCAATTTGTATGTTAATAATACTGGGATGGGTTTAATTAGTGATATGCAACTGTTTGCAGATGATATAAAATTTGGGAGAGTAATGCAAAGTCAAGAAGATGTTATGGCCTTACAGGAGGACTTGAATAGACTGTATGAATGGGCAGGTAAGAGGAACTATCAGTTCAATGTTGCAAAGTATAAGATTTTGAAATTTGATAAGCAATGATGGGATGGGATGCAAAATATACACTTTGTGGGGAAACTTTAAAGGAGGTAGAGGAAATGAGAGATCTGGGAGTAGTGGTGGACAAGGACCTGAAATGCATAAGTTGTCACATGGATAATGGCAATGATGCAGAGGACATGCAGAAATAAAGAAGTTATGATGCCATTCTATAAGGCCTTGATCAGGCCTCATATAGATTGGGCACAGATTTGGTCACTGGGTTTTCATCGTGGTGATGAGGATATATTAGAAAGGGTCCTCAGAATATTCACAAAGGTGGTCAGTGGTCTTTGGAATTTGGAGAACGAGGCAAGATTGAGAAACGTAAATTGCAAAGCCTTGCGAATAGGAGGAAGAGGAGGATATGATTGAGACAAATAAGCTAGTCAGGGGTTGTTATCAGATTGACATGGAAGAGATTTGTCAGAGAATGAGAGATGGGGATAGAACTAGAGGCCATCACTTGAAATTGTATAAGAAGAGAGTGAGCAGATGAGTGGGAGAATAGATCCTTTCCATGGAGAGCATGAATTTTCATTCATTCTCTCTACTATACTTCTCTGGAACAACTTCTTCAACGTCATCAAATTCCTGCCATGTACCCTCAAGGGGTGTACAGGATATGATAGTAATACATGAACAATTTACATCATTACTAACTCCCTATCTACTATTTTCCTCCAAATCAGTCTGTTACTTGTCAAGACTCCAACATTATCAGAACTTATATTTCTATCGTCTAAGGCACTTTGTACCGTATCAGTCCATCTATATCTTGGTCTTCCTATGGGTTGTTTTCCTAATCTTTCATTGCCCATTCTGTTTAAGTGACCATACCACCTGAGATTAGCTCTGCTAACGCATTCCTGGATGCTGACAATGTCAAGTTCTTTCCTAATATCCTCGTTTTTAATATGATACTGCCACTGATGCCATCTGTTCATGTCTCTAATCATTCTTAGGACTCTCATATCTGTGGTCTCTAGTCTTTGGTCAAGTGTTTTACTTCTGACCCAGCTTTCAGATCATCATCATCTTCTTCTTCTTCTTCTGCAGCTTCTCCCACTTAAGTGGGGTCACTGTTGATAATGAGTCTCCTCCACACTTTCCTGTCTTGGGCTGTCACCACATCCATGTTCTTCATCCTCAAGTCCTCTTCTACCAGCTCCCTCCATCTCTTCTTTGGCCGCCCACGCTTCCGCCTTCCTTGCACATCCATCTGCATGACCCTTCTTCCAACATATTTGTCCTCCCTCCTCATCACATGACCAAACAAACTCAACCTTGCCTCCTTTATTTTCACTCCTAAGTTAGTAACTTTCACTGTTCTCCTGACATAGTCATTTCTCAGACGATCCTTTCTGGTCACACCGCACATCCACCTAAGCATTCTCATCTCTGCTACTTCCATCCTGCTGATGTTATTTTTTCTCAGGGCCACAGTTTCTATAGCATATGTCATAGTTGGCCTATAGATTTTGCCTTTCAAATTGATCGGCACCCTCTTATTGCATAATGCTCCAGCCATCTCCCTCCAGTTCCTCCAACCTGCTTGTATCCTGCACCCCACTTCCTTCTCAGCTCCTCCATCTTCTTCCACTGTTGAACCTAAGTATCTAAAGTCTCTCACCTTCCTGATGACATTTCCTTCCAGTTCCAGATCTGTCTCCTGTTCGCTGCCCACTGTGCAACACATATACTCTGTCTTGCTTCTGCTCAGTCTCATACCTCTCTCTTCCAGTACTTTTCTCCATCTTTCCAGTTAAGTTCCCGCTTCTTCTCTTGAATCTGCACACAGCAAGATGTCATCTGCATACAACATTATCCAAGGCGCATCTTCTCTCACCTCCTCAGTTACCATCTCCATCACAATATTGAACAGAAACGGACTTAATGCTGACCCTTGATGCAAGCCAACTGTTACTTGAAAATTTTCTGTCTGTCCCAGACAGGTCCGAACACTTGTCTTCACATTTCTGTACATTTCCCGCAACAACCTGACATATTTCTCCGGCACCTTCTTCTCCCTCAGACACCTTCAGACTTCTTGCCTTGGCACTCTATTGTATGCTTTCTCCAGATCAATAAATGCCAGATGTAGCTCCCTTTGTTTCTCTCGATACTTTTCCATCATCTGCCGTAACCCAAAGATAGCATCTGTTGTTGAGCTACCAGGCATGAAGCCAAATTGTTCCTTTGCAATCTCCACCTCCTTCCTCAATCTACCATCAAGAACCCTTTCTAGGATTTTCATTGTGTGGGACATCAACTTTATTCCTCTGTAATTTTTAGTCTTGTGCATCCCCTTTACCCTTGTAGATGGGGACAAGAGTACTCTCCCTCCATTCCTCGGATATATTTTCCTGTTTGCAAACTTTCATGAACAGGTCCCACAGCAGGTGAATTCCCTCTTCCCCCAGTGCCTTCCATGCCTCCACTGGAATTCTGTCAGGGCCCACCGATTTTCCATTCCTCATCCTCTTCATGGCCTTCATCACTTCCACTCTACTGATGTTCTGCACCATCCCCTCAGAAGGCTGCCCATTTTCTCTGTGAGTCCTGGCATTTTCCTCATTCAAAAGTCCCTCAAAGTATATTTTCCATCTGTTTCTTATGTCCACATCCCTCCATAATACTCTTCCTTCAGCATCTTTGATCTGCCTCACATGTCAGATGTCCTCTGCTGCTTTATTTCTACATTTCGCTAGTTGGTAAATTTTTCTCTGTCCTTCCTTTGTTTCTATTTGATCATACAGATCTTGATATGCCATGGCCTTCGCCTGTGCCACAACTCTCTTGGCTTCTTGATTTCTCTCTCTGTACACCTCTCTGTCCTCTTCCACTCTTGACTCATCTCACTTCTGCTTTGCCTTCCTCTTAGCTGTCACTGCCACTTGTACATTATTATTCCACCACCAACCCTCCTTCTGCTCTCTAATCTTTCCAGATGTTTCACCAAGCACCTCGATTGCACAGCTCAGGATTACTTTTGAATTATGTTACCACCAATCTTGTACACTTTCCAGTCCATCCGAAATCCTCTCTAACACCCTCTCCCTAAAATGATTCCTCACACTCTCCTCTTTTAAGCGAAACCACTTAATTGTCTTCATCCCATGCCATCCAGAGGTTCTTATCTTCGATCTTATTTTAAAGTCTGCACAAAGCAGTCGGTGTTGATGTGCTACTTGATCTGTTGGGATTACTTTACAATTTGTCACAACCTTAAGATGTTTTCTTCTAGTCAAAATGTAGTCAATTTGTGAACTGTTGTTACCAAACCAAAATGTTATGAAATGATCTTCCCTCTTGTAGAAAAAACGAGTTCACAATTGCCAGATCAAAAGCTACAGCAAAGTCCAAAATCCTCTCTCCTTCTTGGTTCATCATTCCCACTCCGTTGCCACTATGCACCCTTTCACAGTCGCTATTCTGTCTTCCTATGTGTCTGTTCAAGTCTCCTCCAACAATCATCATCTCATTTTCTTCCAATTCCCTCATTTCTTAATCTAACATATTCCAGAACTCATCTTTCTCCTCTGCTGCACAACCAACTTGCGGGGTATATACACATAATACGACCACCTGCTCTTCTCCAAGACCCAATTTCATTCGCATCATCCTGTCGTTCCTTCTACCCATTTCCAGTACTTCACCCTTCATTCTGCCACACACCACAATTGCTACACCATTTCTTCCCTCGTTATTCGCTCCAGAGTAGAACAATTTATATCCATCTCCCAGTTCCTTTGCCTTTTCCACCTTCCACCTTGTCTCCTGCACACATAAAATGTCCAACTTCCTCTTCCTCATCATGTCTACCACCTCTCTTCCAATTCCAGTCATGCTTCCAACATTCAGCATTCCCACTCGCAACATCCTCTCCACCTGCTGGGCTCGCTTCTTTAACTGCACCCGCCCTTGATGCGGTAGCTTTCGTCCACTTCTCACAGCTGTAGGGCGACGTGGCTGCGTGTTGCTTAAGGGGTACACCCTGGCAGTTATATCATTTTCTCTTTGACTCATATCATAGTTTGAGCTGGCATTGAAGTTTTCCGACAGGATGCCCTTCCTGATCAACCCTCACATTTATCCACGCTTGGGGCCGGCACCTATTGAGGCTAGCTTGCCTCCTTCGGTGGCTACATAAGACGAAATGACTTAGCAAGATAGGAAAGACTCACCCCTAGCCCTCGAATACTCTAATAGGATCAGGGGGAAGGAGCAAGGAGAGGAAAAAGAAGCAAAGAAAGAAGAGGAGGGACCAGTCTACAGAATAATATAACAGATATATATTACATGAAGTAAGGCATGGTCCAGCATCTGGTACCTCGGGTTTGCCATGCACTTACTCACTAAATTGAGCCCTTCAGGTTTCAGATCCATAAGTTAAAACTGGTTTGAATACTGTCTCGTATACAGCTAATTTAGTGCTCTGACTAATTTCTCTCTTATTCCATATGAATTTATTCAATTGACTTCCTACCATACCAGCTTTGTTGATTCTGTTGTCAATTTCTATATTTAATTTACCATCTTCACTAAAAATCGTGCCTAAGTAGCTGAAATATTTTACTTGTTCCACAGGTTCTCTGTTCACAAAGCAGTTGACATTTTCAATGATTCTCCCTATTTTCATTGTCTTTGTCTTTTTATTGCTGACCTTCATACCATATCTATTACAACAGTTATTCAATTTAGTCAATGAATCTTGCAGACTTGTAGCAGATTTATTTAGAAGTATAACATCTTCTGCATAAAGAAAAGAGCTGACATTAACATCTCCAATTTTGATATCAGGTTCAATACCACTGTCTTTCATAATATGATTCATATAGATAATGAATAAAAGAGGGGGATAATGTACATCCTTCTCTCACACCAGATTTAACATCAAACCATCTTCCAGTACTTCCTTCAATCCTAACTGGTGATTTACAAATATAGACAAAGTATTGCTTGATATAATGTCAGGGTGCTTAAGGGTCAAAGCTGTATAACTGAGAGGAGACCTCCACATAGCCTTTAAAGGAATGTGGAGAACCGACCAGAGTTTCTGACCTAATGTCCAATCCTCACCTTCTCGTGGTGGACCCGGTTAGGTATCTACCTGGATACTGAACAGATGAGGATGGGCTGGCAATTTGGGATTTAGCCAACCAAATTGTATTATTATTGGTTAAACCAAAATAAAAAATGATGGTACAACATGAAAAAATTTCAGGACGGCTGGGGCGATGCCCGGTTAAACAAGGCCCCAATTGTTTTTGCCAGGGAACCAGGTCAAACAGCGAAAAGTCAGCTACTGGAACAAATCTGAAAACAAACCCCAACTCAACATCACCAGAGTAAAAGATCAGTACTATCAACGTAAGAAGCCTGAATGGCAAAGAAATGGAGCTAGCTGAGGAATTAGATAAGTACCAGATCGACATAATAGGAGTGACTGAAACAAAAAAGACCAAAAATGGTGAGATCTTTCTGAGCAATAAATACAAAATGATATATTCCAGGCAATGACAATCAAGGAAAAGAAGGAGCAGCCATAGTATTCAACACAAAATACGAGGCTAATCTTCTTGAATGGCAGTCAGTCTCAAGTAGAGTAATGTGGGCAAATATGACAATGGGGAAATGGACAATGAGACTTATTTGTGTCTATGATCCCACAGAAGGTTCTACTAAGGTAGAAGTGGAGGAATTTTTTGACGCTTTAGAAAAAGCAACTAACACAATGAAAAAGGAAAAGTTGGTTCTTGTTGGGGATCTAAATAGCAGAGTAGGAAATGTTTGTGAGACATACAAAAATATTTTGAGAAAATTTGGAGAAGAGAGCAAAGCTAATAATAATGGCAAACATTTGTTGAATTTCTGCTCAGGACATGGACTGTTTATTACTAACACCATGTTCCAACATAAAAATGTGCACAAATTCACATGGAGAGAAGAGGCAAGGAATAAGAAAAGTCTCATTGACTATGTTATTGTTGATAGTGATGTTTTCTCCCTGGTGCAGGACACCAGAGTGTACAGAGGATTTGAAATTGGAAGTGATCACTATTTAGTCTTGAGCAGGATAAAATTGAATTTCATATTGAAAAGAATAACATGTAAGAAAGTTTTAAAGCGAATAAAAGTTGAACAGCTCTCAGATGTGAACTGTAGACTAAAATACAGAAAGTTTATTGAAAAGAAAATAAAAGAGTTCGAGAACAGGAATCAAACCTTGGAGATTCAGTGGCAAACTCTGAAGAAAACATTGATTGATTCTGCCAGAGAGGCATGTGGTGAGGTTGTGTGCAAGAATAGAAAAATCAGAACTCCCTGGTGGACACAGGAAGGTAAAAAGGCAGTGAAGGAAAAGAAGAAAGCATATCAAAAGTTCCTGGCAAATAAGTCAGCTTTTACTCTTACAGAATACAGAGACAAATGTAAGAAAGCTAAACAGTGTGTAAAACTAGCTAAACAAAAGTCATGGGAGGACTTTGGCAAGAATATAGAAAATAAATATCAAGAAGGTGGCAAAATATTCTGGAGGTTGTTGAAGAAGCTTAAATGGAGGAAAGAGTGCTGTAAAAGGAGTTAGAGATGATAAAGGTGACATGAAAACAGGAGAAAAAGATATCCTTCAAGTATGGAGTAATTACTTTGAAAAACTGCTAAATGAAACAAGCAGTGATGACAGCACAATGATAAAAAACACTGACCAGGCATGCAGTCAGGAATACATATCCATACTTGAAGTAGAAAAAGCCATTAAAGGCTTGAAATGTGGAAAGGCAGCAGGAGTAGATGATATTCGACCAGAAATGCTGAAGTATGGTGGTATAAGAGTCTTACAGTGGCTGCACTGCATAGTTCAGAAAGCCTGGACAGAGGGACGAATTCCCAATGATTGGAGTAGAGCTCTCATAGTACCCATATATAAAAAGGGAAATAAAACTGAATGTGAGAATTACAGAGGTATTTCCCTACTGAGTGTTCCTGGCAAGATCTATGCAAGTATACTTGAGAAACGGTTGAGAAGAATTGTGGAAGAAAAGCTTGGTGAAGAACAAGCTGGATTTAGGCCAAATAGAGGCTGTCAGGATCAGATCTTCACTTTACGACAAATAATCGAGAAAGCATGGGAATATAACAAAGATCTGTATTTAAGTTTTATCGATTTGGAAAATGCATATGACAAGGTGCCAAGAGAGAAGTTATTCAATACGCTGCAGTTATATGGTGTCAATGAGGCATTATATCAAGCAATACTTAGTCTTTATTTGAGTTGTAAGACAGTAGTTAGAATTGAAGGAAGTACAGGAAGATGGTTTAATGTTAAATCTGGTGTGAGACAAGGATGTACATTATCCCCTCTGTTATTCATTATCTATATGGATCACATTATGAAGGAAAGTGGTATTAAACCTGATATCAAAATTGGAGATGTTAATGTCAGCTCTTTGCGGATGATGTTATAGTTCTAAATAAATCCGCTACAAGACTGCAAGATTCTCTGACTAAACTGAATAGCTGTTGTAATAGATATGGTATGAAGGTCAGCAATAAAAAGACAATGAAAATAGGCAGAATCATTGAAAATGTCAACTGTGTTGTGAATGGAGACCCTGTGAAACAAGTAAAACATTTCAGCTACTTAGGCACGATTTTTACTGAAGATGGTAAATTAAATAAAGAAATAGACAACAGAATCAGCAAAGCTGGTATGGTGGGAAGCCAATTGAATAAATTCATATGGAATAAGAGAGAAATTAGTCAGAACACTAAATTAGCTGTATACAAGACAGTGTTCAAACCAGTTTTAACTTATGGATCTGAGAGCTGGGTCAGAAGTAAAACACTTGACCAAAGACTAGAGACTGCAGATATGAGAGTCCTGAGAAAGATTAGAGGCATGAACAGATGGCATCAATGGCAATATCATATTAAAAATGAGGATATTAGGAAAGAACTTGAAATTGTCAGCATCCAGGAATGTGTTAGGAGAACTAATCTCAGTTGGTATGGTCACTTAAACAGAATGGGCGAAGAAAGATTAGCAAAACAAGTGTTCTCTGCCAGGTTGGCAGGAAAACGACCCAGAGGAAGACCAAGATATAGGTGGATTGATACGGTACAAAGTGCCTTAGACAATAGAAATATAAGATCTGATAATGTTTTGTGTCCTGACAGGTAACAGACTGATTTGGAGGAAAACTGTAGATAGGAAGTTAGTAATGATGTAATTTTTTCATGTAGTACTGTCATATCCTGTACACCCCTTGAGGGTACATGGCAGGAATTTGATGATGATGATGATATAATGTCCCATTAACACCATATAACTATAGCGTATTGAACAGCTTCTCTCTTGGCACCTTGTCATATGCCTTATCCAAATCGACAAAACTTAAATACAGATCTTTGTTATATTCCCATGATTTCTCCACTATTTGTCATAAAGTGAAGATCTGATCCTGATAGCCTCTATTTGGACTGAATCCAGATTGTTCTTCACCAAGCTTTTCTTCCACAATTCTTCTCAACCGTTTCTCAAGTATACTAACATAAATCTTACCAGGAACACTAAGTAGGGAAATATCGCTGTAATTCTCACATTCAGTTTTATTTCCCTTTTTATATAATGCAACTATGAGAACTCTACTCCAATCAATGGGAATTCGTCACTCTCTCCAGGCCTTCTGAACAATGCAGTGCAGCCACTGTAAGACTTTTTATACCTCCATACTTGGGCATTTCTTGTTGAATATCATCTCTTCCTGCTGCCTTTCCACATTTCAGGCTTATGATGGCTTTTTCTACGTATACATATCCATACTTTTTCCAAGTATGAATATGTATTCCTGACTGCATGCCTGGTCAGTGTTTTTTTGCCACTGCACTATCTTCACTGCTTGTTCCATTTAGCAATTTTTCAAATTACTCCATACTTCAAGGATATCTTTTTCTCCTGTTTTCATCTCTAATTCCTTTTACAGCATGCTTTCCTCCATTTCTGAGCTTCTTCAACAACCTCCAGAATATCTTGCCACCTTCTTTATATTTATTGTCTATGTTCTTATGAAAGTCCTCCCATGACTTTTGTTTAGCTAGTTTTACACAGTGTTTAGCTTTCTTACATTTGTCTCTGAATTCTCTAAGAGCACAAGCTGACTTATTTGCCAGGAACTTTTGATATGCTTCTTCTTTTCCTTCACTGCAACTTTTACTTCTTGTGTCCACCATGGATTTCTGATTTTTCTATCTTTGCAGACAACCTCACCACATGCCTCTCTGGTTGAATCAATCAGGGTTTTCTTCAAGGTTTGCCACTGAATCTCCAAGGTTTGGTTACTGTTCTCAAACTCTTTCATTTTTTCTTCAATAATCTTTGTGTATTTTAATCTATAGCTCGCATTTGAGAGCTGCTCAACTTTTATTCACTTCAAAACTTTCTTACATGTTATTCTTTTCAATATCAAATTCAATTTTATCCTGCTCAAGACTAAATAGTGATCACTTCCAATTTCAAATCCTCTGTACACTCTGGTGTCCTGTACCAGGGAGAAAATATCACTATCAACAATAACATAGTCAATGAGACTTTTCGTATTCCTTGCCTCTTCTCTCCATGTGAATTTGTGCACATTTTTATGTTGGAACATGGTGTTAGTAATAAAAAGTCCATGCCCTGAGCAGAAATCCAACAGGTATTTGCCATTATTATTAGCTTTGCTCTTTTCTCCAAATTTTCCCAAAACATTTTTGTATGTCTGATAATCACTTCCTACTCTGCTATTTAGATCCCCAACAAGGACCAACTTTTCCTTTTTCATTGTGTCAGTAGCTTTCTGTAGAGTCGCCTCAAAAAATTCTTCCACTTCTACCTTAGTAGAACCTTCTGTGGGACCATGGGCACAAATAAGCCTCATTGTCCAGTTCCCCATTCTAATATTTGTCCATATCACTCTGCTTGAGACTGCTTGCCATTCAAAGAAGATTAGCCTCGTATTTAGTATTAAATACTATGGCTTCTCCTTCTTTTGCTTGAATGTCACTGCCTGAATATAACATTTTGTATTTATTGCTAAGAAAGGTCTCACCAGTTTTTGCCTTTTTTGTTTCAGTCATCCCTATTATATCGATCTGGTATTTATCTAATTCCTCAGCTAGCTCCATTTCTTTGCCATTCAGGCTTCTAATGTTGATAGTACCGATCTGCAACTCTGGTGATATTGAGTTGGGGTGTGTTTTAAGGATTGTTCCAGTAGCTGACTTTTCGCTGTTCGCTCTGGTTCCCTGGCGAAAACAATGGGGGGGGGGCCTTGTTTAAACATGCGAAGCCCCAGCCGGCATGAAATTCTGTCATGTTATACCATCATTTTGTATTTTGGTTTAAGCCAATAAGAATACAATTTGGTTGACTAAATTTCAAATTGCCAGCCCATCCTTATTCGTTCAGTATCCAGGTAGATACCCAACAGGGTGCAGCACGAGAAGGTGAGGATTGGACATTAAGTCAGAAGCCCTGGTCGGTTCTCCACATTCCTTTAAAGGCTATGTGGTGGTCTCCTCTCAGTTATACAACTTTTCTTTGTATATTTGTACAATCTGGTCTTTCAAATCAAATATTAAGTTTTTTATAGTTCTTAACCTTACACAGTACACTATGCATCCTCACATTTAGGAGCATTCTAAAATAAATATTTAGATAAATAAAATAAAAGTTAGGCAATAACAATTTTAAATTGAGTAATACATAACTACTACCACTTACCAGTATTTCTGACTCAGGTTTTACTTCAAATACAAACACAGAAGCTAATTCACCAGAACTCTGAGAGTAAAAATAAAAAAGAAAAAGCTTTATTATTAAAATTTAAAAAAAAAAATGGTACCAAATTAAATAAAGCATACAGATTTTCATGTCACAGCTCCCAAACTTCTTAACACAGGTATTTAGTAAAAAGATTCTAATTGAACTGGAAAGAAACTGGTCTATTGGATCCACATTAAAATTTAAATATAAGGAGGTCATGTTATAAAAGTGTTATGAAACCCACTTTATAATAGATATAGGCTAGTACAAATTAAGTCTAATTTCAAGGAATATAATCTATTAATGGCATACAACCTCCAACACAAATTCTCATTCTGGGGAGAAACAATGGAAAAGTATTCTTTCTTTTAAGGTTACTTCACTATGAATGCTGACCACTGTGTGGTCAGCATTCATAGTGAAGAATTTATGGAGACAAAACACACACGTTAAAATAATTTCCTTACTTAACATTAAGCAACAATCAACATTGCGACCTCGGTATTGAGGTCATCATCAGGAAACATACATATGTACAATATACAAGCTACATGCCATTGCACTATATAAAAGTAAAATTAATCTAAATGTTTGTTAATCATTCATCCTAGCCTGACCCCTGGTGAGGAAAAAAAAAACATGGAACTATATTAAACAATTTCTACAGTACTTTCATATTGAGATTTTCTTCAGTCTGGGGTTGTTCCAGCTGCTATTTTAGTTGAAGATGGGTCCTCCACATTCTTGGAATAATTAATCCATCATTTTTGTTCAGATTTGAATGATGTTTTAGCATTTCACAATCTTCTTTGAATTTTCTTTCATATCAAGTTTTGGTGTAGTGTAGGGACTAAGTGCCTTTCCAGTAAATTCTAACATGCCACAAAGCTAATAACTTCCCATCAATTACCTTCTTTTTTTATTCATGTGGGGTACCCCCTATTCCTCAACCCCCCCCTAGGACTGGTTGAGCCCTCCTAATGAGGGATTAAGTATTATATCCTATGACTGTAGCCTGTGTGTTCACGGGTCCTGTTTGCCTGCTTGCAGGATGAAAAACCCTGCTGTCCACGTCCAAGACCGGCTAACTTGGCTATGGCTGAGAAAGATCCTCAAACTCCTCACATCGTCAATGGGAATCGAACCTAGTACACTCCTTCCCCAGGCATATGGTTGCGAAGCACATAGCCACTAGGCTAACTGTGTGGACATCAATTTCCTTAATATCCCATAATGCAATGCCCATATCCTTACAGACATGTATAATGCTATGCATTATGAGAAGGGCCACTCTTTAATTTATAATATAATCAAGTGGAAAAACTTTCAACATCTATCTCTAATCCAGAGTATTGTAGTAATAAGGTGCGACACCTTTTGTGCTACTTGTATATGGAAATATAACTTCTTTATTACTCCAACCTTGGTATCACTGCTGGGTCTAGCTATCAATGATGAGATCTCAATAAAGATCAAAACCTGTCTGTATAATGCACAGCATTATACATGTCTGCAAGGATATGTGTGTGTTGCATTATGGGATACTAAGGCAATTGATGGAAAGTCATTAGCCTCTATATATGAGTTGCCCAGTCATGAAATTATTTCATGTGTAAATTTTGTTTGCTTATCCAAGTGTAAGCAAACTTTGTTTGCTGACACTTGGATAAAGGATGAAACCAAGAATATAATTTCTTGGCATCTTTAATTTATAATATAACCAAGTGGAAAAACTTTCAAGGAATAAGGGACAGGGAGCCACCTGAATAAATTTATAAGGAATAAGAGAGAAATTAGTCAAAATATCGAACTATCAATATACAAAACAGTTTTCAAACCAATTATTACTAACTCAGATCTGAGAGCTGAGTTAGTAATAAAACAGTTCGTCAAAGACTGGAGACCACTAAGAAAGATGAGGAGAGTGAAAAATGGCATAAATTGCAGAATCATATAAAAGTGAAGATATTATGAAGGAACTTGACACTGTTAGAATTTAGAAGTATGTTAACAGAGCTAATCTCAGTGTATGGTGGTTATTATTATTACCTGAAAGACCCCATGGATTCAAAGAATCATCTAGGAGGTCCTTTTGACACACATGGGGTCTTTCAGGTAATAATAATAACCACCATACACTGAGATTAGCTCTGTTAACATACCTCTAAATTCTAACAGTGTCAAGTTCCTTCATAATATCTTCACTTTTATATGATTCTGCAATTTATGCCATTTTTCACTCTCCTCATCTTTCTTAGTTTTTTTTTGTATGCAGAGACCACAACTCTGCATACAAAAAAAACCTGCTTCTCACTCCCATGCTCACACCCTCCTTATACAGCTTCCAGGAATGACCTCTGGTTCTCCCACTATTTGCTGTTGTTAGATCTTGAATGAGGACCTTTTCATCAAAAAGGATCATTCATTCAAGATTTAACAAGATTATAATAATAACCAAGAAATACTTGTAATGTTAGTAAAGAAACAAATTGTTAATAGAGAACATAACTGAATTACCTTAAAATTAAGTACAAAAAAAAAGGAGGAATTTGTCTGTCTAGATAGAATTATTATTGTTTGAAATCACTAGTAAGAAAAAAAATACTCTATGCAAAATGTATGTCAATGCAAACAAAAGTCAAAAGGCTGCGTGTGAGTTGCCCACGATAAGCATAACTACCGAAGCGAAGGCATTCGTGGAAAGCGAATTGAACTTGCGTTCCCTGAAAAGAGCGCTCTTGAGGAGAACAGTTGTGACTAAACAACTTAAGGACCAATAGGAAGGTGCTGTGAGAAAACTTCTGCAATGGAAAAGAGGGCGCAACAAGGGATAATAAATGCAGGTTAACATGGGTTTCAGCCCCTGTTTTCACTCAGACCCATGATGCTGACCAGCGGAAGGGAATTTAAGACTTCGGACAGCAAGTTTCTCTCCGTTGCTGACTGGCGAGTATCGGGCGAGCTGCACATGAGATGACGCCGTCCACTAACTCGGGCCATCGGTAGAAGAGCTACTGGAATGAGACAAAGAAGGTTCCTCCAGGGAGACAGGCAGTCTGACGACAGTGACCAGCAAGACAAGCATTTGCCCAGCAGAGTGCAGAAAATGGTTGTACGGGACAAATGAAGTGACCTCCACGTGGACGCAACCCACTGAAGCAGTAAAGAATCTAACAGTAAAGGACGGATAAAGAGGACATGGTAACCTCATGCGGCGGTGGTAATGTACAGAATTCTCTAATTTTATTTAACAGTTAGCATTAGAGGAAAAGGGTGATCAATTTCTAGTTGGAAGAAAAATAGACAATTGCCTAGAGAACTTTTTGAATGACTCATATGCATTGTAACTTGTTAGTTCCACTGGACTGGTAATCAGAGGACTTAAGTTCTTGTGCGAGACCTAATTAATGCCAGTCGTCTGTGTTAGCATTTGAAGTTGAAAAAGTAAACTTGTAATTTCCCATGCTAAGTGTGTTTTAATTGACCAGAGGATATGAATTATATGTTCATTAACTAGTGTTCATTTATGATTGTCAGTTTGATTTAGTATAGGTATTGTGATAAGCTTTTGATATGTTTAAACCTAATTGTAAACTCATTAGATCTTTAATAAACATGTTTTACTAAGTAAGCCTGAGTTTTGCTTGAACATGAGACTAATTTACCACTCATAAAAGTTTGAACCCATGCATAAAATTCTTGAATTCTAGAATTCTTGAGGGACAAATGTCTTAGGCAACATGTAACAGGCCCACAGGGCTCAGTACTAGGACCTATATTGTTTAACCTTTATATCAATGACATTGCCAGTGGATTGCAAGGGTATATTCAGTTGTTTACGGATGATGCGAAGCTGGGAAGGATTATTAGTAATAGTGCAGATGTGGTAGCCCTGCAAGAGGATTTGAATAAGCTAGATAGATGGGCAAATGAATGGGGGTTTCAGTTTAATGTAGCAAAATATAAGGTCTTGAGGTTTGGGAAACATCGATGGGATGCTGCACACTCTATGGGAGGAGTTATACTGGAGAAAGTAGAGGGAGACAAGAGATCTGTGGTTGATGATTGATAGAAACCTGAAGTTTAGGGGACATATTGCAAAGGTGGTGAAGGTAACACAGAGGATTGCTGCAATTATGAGAAGGACACTGACCTGCAGAGATTAGAGGGTTATCATTCCGTTGTATAAGTCTCTGATCAGATCACACTTGGACTATTGTTCTCAGATTTGGTCCTCAGGATTTGAAGGAGATAAATTAGCTGTGGAAAGGATACAAAGATGGATGACAGAGATGGTTTCAGGACTGTACAATGTTAGTTATGAGGATCGGCTGAGGGAATGTGGACTGCAGAGTTTGGTGGACAGAAGAAGGAGAGGTGATATGATTGAGACTTTTAAACTGTTGAGAGGTGGTTACAGGGTTTACACTGGGGAGTTCTTTTGCTTGGTTGAACAGTGGGAAGGCATGATGACAAGAGGCCATCCCTGGAAGTTATGAAAGGAAACTGTGAGCAAGAGGGTGAGGAGTGGTTTCTTTGCATGGAGGGTGGTTGAACCATGGAATGCATTGCCTGATGGAGTGGTAAGAGTGAGAATGGTCAATGTGTTTAAGGAGTGGTATGATAGAGTTTGTGTTTCTTAGCGGGGGGGGGACCTCCCCTCGATGAGTCTTTTGACTCCATGGAGGCCTGAATAATAATAATAATAATAATAATAATAAGGAGAAAGTATAGAATAATTAGAAAGGTTAGGGCCATGACTGCAAACTGAGATCTCTAGAGACGCTATATATATTTAACGAATTTAGGTAGCTTTTAGAACTCTGGGAAAGTTTCTCTGAGCAAGAATTCTTCTGTCCTAGGACTCTGACTGGCACAGCTGGAACAAACAAATTTGTCAGAATTCGAAAAGGAGACTGCCCAGGGAGATCTGATTCTTAGTTGGCACAAGAGGGGATAATAGTAAAATAGATTTAAAGAAAAACCACGAAGTAATATCGTAAAACCTCTCCAACACTGATCCTATAACTACCCCTTATTAACATGTAGGTCTCTATCATATCAACCCTCTTCCTCCTATCCACTAGACACTGTAACTTGCATCTTATCCAGTTTTCCTCATATTCGACATTCCAGAGGCCAGAAACTACTTTAGTCAGTTGTTGATGGACCCTTTCCAACATCTCTTCATCCTTTTAAAAACCAGGTGAACAGATCTCTGCACACAGTAATCCATGTGCAGCCTATTCAAAGCCTTATACAATGGAACAAGAATCTCCCTGCTTCTACAGTCAGTGTCCTCCACATCATTCCAAGAAGTCTGTGTGTTGTCCTCACAATTTTGGCAGTGTGTCCCCTAAATTTCAAATCTCTATCCACTATTACTCAAAGATCTCTTATTTCCTCCACCTCCAAAAATATATGCATCATCTGCAAACAACTGAATATCTCCAGCCAAATCTTCGCCAATATCATTAACATGCAAGTTAAAGAGTAATGGCCCTAAAACAGACTCCTGAGGTACACCACTAGTGACTTTCCTCTTCCAGGACATTGCTCCTCCATACACAACTTGCTGATACCTAGCAGTTAGCCAGCCTCTGATTCAATGCACTAATCTAATATCCAACCCCATGTGCTCTAGTTTGACTATCAACTTATCATGCAGTAATCTGTATCAAAAGCCTTTGCAAAATTTAAGTATACTACTGTGTACCCCTCTCCTCTGTCCAAACGAATCCATCACCTTATTGTAATAAGTAAGTAGATTACTAAAACATGACCCCCCTTTAGCATGCTGTCCATCAAAGATAATACCATTGTTATCAACTTGATTCTGATGCTGGTTCTCAACAGCTTCTCGAACTTAACCACAACAACTGACATAAAGATAGGCCTATAATTTGATGCTTGAGTGCTATCATCTCCCTTATGAAGCAGCATAATCTTGCCCTCCGCCTGGAGACTGATTATGAATTAAATCTGATGATAACAAATACCTCCTTTCATCCATCAAGAAGGAGTTATAAGTATTAGAGAACATTTGTTCATTGAACAAAACACTAGACTATATACCTGGGAAAGCCCAGATGGTAAAATTAAAACCAGATTAATTATATAATGTTCAGAAAAAGATATTCAGAAATAGTACTGCACAAACCAAAATGTGCCCATGAGCTGATAAAACTCTGCCCGTATCTCCTTTGGAACTCGGCCCAGTGCAAGACTTGTATTAAAAAAATATGTCAAGGCAGCTGTCAACTTCCTGCCACATTCCTTCAGAATACATGGTGATATATTATCAAGTCCCACAGCCTTATTAACATCAAGTTTGCTCAACTCCCCATATGTCTCTTGCTCACTTACAGTCAGTCTCTCTCCTCCCCATTAGTTGTTCTTATAGCATTTTCTCCAATCAATGTCATCCTTCCATAATCATTCTTTTTTTCTTTTTCGCTGGTTACATATCGAAAGTACTCCCTAGGATTCTTTTTGGTTTCATTAGCTAACTGCTGCTCATATTTCACTTTTGCTACCATTACCAACCAAGTTACCAGTCTTGCCTGGCCTGGTCTTTGTAATCCTCTTGGAATTGGTTATTACCACTTCACTTATGCAGCCTCCATAATGCCCTTTTTCTTTGTATCACATGCTTAATCTCTTCATTCATCCATTTCACACCTACCTTGTTTAACCTTCTGACCCTTGAAGTACATTTAGACATTGGTTCTACTAGAGAGTTCTTGAATATCCCCCAAGCTGCATTGATCTCTTTGACAGCTAACTCCTCATTCCATGCTATACCTGCAAGCTCTCTCCTGAGCTCTTCATAATCACAACCTTGTAGTTCCACATATACCCTTTTCTCACAGAGGTCCCCACACTGCTGGCAACCAACCAGGTAATGACTTCATGGTCACTCTCACCAAATGGAGGGTGATTTGACACCTCATTTATAATTACATCCTCTGATGAGATGATCAAATCCAAGACCCTTAATCTTCGTGTGCCTTCTGTTACATACTGTCTGAGGTAGTTGTCCCTCAAGAAACTCATTTTCTTTACTTCCAGTTGCTATCTCATCATCCCAGTCTATATTGGCATAATTAAAATCACCCTTTTTCTATTTGCTTGGCTAATTTGATTATACATTTCATAGTCGCTACCATCCACATTACCAGTTCTATAACAACATCCAACCAAGTATTTCATTCTATTCACCCTCTATCTCACACCATACTGCCTCAAAACCACTGCCACTATTTCTCTCTTGCATCTCTACTTTGTGTGGACATAACTCCTTCTCTATCATTAATAGCACCCCTCTCCCCTTTCCATCTCTATTCCTGTCTGGATGTCATCCTCATCCAACCATGTCTCACTTATTCCAACAATTTTTGGGTGAACAGACCCACTTAATGCAACCATTTCATTTGCCTTGTTTCTTACACTTCTAGCATTTGTATACAATTCAAAGCTCATTCCTGGATTTATAGCTAGTTCCACTGATATCACCCATTCAATGCGATTTCTCCATGCTCAACTTGAATCATTTCCCTTTCTCCTTATTCATCTCAGAATCCTCTTCAATCCAACTGCTTTCTCTTGATCCCAGGTCATCCCTTTCCCTTCCTATCTACACATGCATTCACATCCTCTTGGAGAATCCACCTTTCTCACACTGTGTTACCCTGTCCACCCCGAGCCTCCTTGTTTCCCTGTCCACCTTGCACACTGTCAGTCACTTAAACAGAATGGGAGAGGAAAAGTTAAAAGTTGTTTGTTGCCAATATGGCAAGAAAAAGACTGAAAGGAAGACCAATATCAAGGTAGACTAGTGCAGTCAGAAGTGGCATGGAAGACAAATATATAAGATCTGACAATACTAGTCTTGACAGATAACATTCATTGGTTGACAGGAGATTAGTAATGATGCAAACTTAATCATGTAGTACTGTCATATTATTCTGTATGCCCCTTGATGGTACAAATCTGGAGACTGATTATGAATTAAATCTGATGATAACAAATACCTCCTTTCATCCATCAAGAAGGAGTTATAAGTATTAGAGAACATTTGTTCATTGAACAAAACACTAGACTATATACCTGGGAAAGCCCAGATGGTAAAATTAAAACCAGATTAATTATATAATGTTCAGAAAAAGATATTCAGAAATAGTACTGCACAAACCAAAATGTACCCATGAGCTGATAAAACTCAGCCCGTATCTAGTTGTTTCAAAATTAAGACAAACTGATATAAGAAATAAAGAACATTAACTGAAAATTAGTATGCAGCAAAAATTAAGTTATTTTGAATGTTAGAGGGGAAGTTTAATTTAGAAAATGATGTAAATTAGAACATAAGAAAATGATAAATTGAAGACAGTAAAAAGAAACAAATTAAGACAATTCATAAAGATCTTGCCTATGACTATCTCCAAAAAGACTCAAGACAGAAGGAAACTGTGGATGAATGAAAATGTATTAAATATGCAAAAACAAAAAATAAACCAGAATATAATACCTTAAACAAAATGAAAAATGCAGAGAAACCAAAGAAATCTAGATCAATGAGATGAGCAAACCACAACTTCTAAATGTAACATATTCTTGGAAATGTGTTAAGTTGAATTTTTTTCCCCCCCATAAGATATATGAGGGTTCTTTGAAATGTTTGGTAAAAAAATAAGTTAAACACATTTTTTTAGAAAAATATCACCTTTATTTCTCAACATAGTCTCCATCGAGGTCTACACATTTGGACAAGCGAGTTTCCAATTTTTTCATCCCATCTAAAAAGTAGGATTTGTCAAATTGTGCATAGTCATTGACAGCCTTGATGAATGACATCCTTGTTCACAGAAATTTTTTTCCCACAGAGCCACATTTTTATGTTTGGGAACAAGAAGAAGTCACACGGGGACAAGTCCAGAAAATATGGTGGATGTGGAACCAATTCGAACCTCGATTCATGCAATTTTGCCGATGTGTGGGATGGTGCATTCTCTTGAAAAGCGCACTTTTTTGTGCACCAATCTTGGCTATTTTTTCTTCAGTTCTTCTTTTAAACTGTCCAACAATGATGCATAATAGACTCCTGTTATGGTCTTACCCTTTTCCAAATAGTCTATCATGATAATTCCTTAATAATCCCAAAAAACAGTGGCCATCACCTTCCCAGCTGGCAAAACTTTCTTTGCATTTTTCAGTGCTCTTTCACTGAGTATTGTCCATTGCTTTGACCTGCTTGGATTCAGGTGTGTAGTGGTGGATCCAAGTTTCATCTACAGTCACGAATCAACGTACAAAATCCTGCAGATTGCAATTAAACATCACCAAATACTGCGTTGAAATGTCTTTTCGCATGCGTTTTTGATCGATAGTCAACAATCGCGGCAAAGAAAAGAAATAAAACTGATCCTCTGTAAATTCTTCACATTCCATCCAGGTAGCTTAGTGCATTTTTTGAAATATTTGTCAAGTGACTGCAAAAATATCTGAAAAATCAGGAAGCGAGACACAATAAAAATTGTTAAGATTACATCAAGAGAATTTACTAATGAATATTTACTCTTTAGCACATCCATCTTAACAAACTCTAAATTAATTAATTAAAATTTTAAGTAAGAATGAAAATGAATGCAGAAATATTTCATAAAATTTTTATTTCCTTTGTTTCAAAATTTGTCCTTTTTATTATATATTTTGTGATTACAAACAAAACTTGCATCTTAGTTTTGTAAATACCTAATGACATTTAACGTGCACACAGCTTTTTCATGTGCAATTTTTCATGCAAGATATTATACACCTGTTCAGTTGAGATGCCTACAATCTCAGCAATCTCACGCACTTTCACTCAGTGGTCTTCCATAACGATACCATGGATTTTGTCATTTCCTTTGTAGTGACCTCAGTTGGACGTCCAGAGCATGCTTCATCTTTGATGGACTTATGACCACATTTAAACTCATTTATCCAAAATTAAATAGTCTTTAATGCTGGTGCAGAGTCCCCATGAACTGCATCTAACTTGGCTTTAATCCATGCAGCCATCCACTTCTTCAAATAAAAGTGTCTTATCACCGCATGAAACTCATTTTCCGCCATTTTTATAAAAAATGTAAACATGGAAATTTTAAATGTTTGCCAAAACGAGAACTACGTGTTGCATGTGGCTAAAATTTTGCCAAGGGTCATGAAAAAGATGATAAGTGCTGACACTGGTATGAACGAACGAATTATGTTGCCATCTATTAGAAATTTACCAAAGTTTTCAAACAACCCTCGTATTGTTAAATTTGTTAATATATTTCTGAAATAAATTAACTTAATACAAAAATTATAAAAATGTATAAGAAAAGTTAATTGTAAAAATATAGTACATAATTTGAAAAATATTTTTTTTTCTTTTTCATAATCATGCTTTCAGGGATTTAAGCCTAATGGCCCATTCCAGTCTCATTCCATCTCTTCCTTGGTCGTCCCTCCAACTAGGTGATATCAGAGTATCTTTTTGGGTAGTCTTGTGTAATGTATAGAAGCAATATATCTTTATTATGGGGGCAGATTGCAAAAACACTTTATATAATAAACCCAAAATGAAGGTTGAGGGTAAGTGGACAAGTAAAGGATGTCTTCTAAATATTCTAAATAAAAGTGCAGGAGGAGAGTGGGCTTCCCGTGACAGTCAGAATAAATTTGACTGTCAAATTTATTCTGACAAATAAAATATCTGGAGTGCATAAAAAATTAAAATCATCATCATCATCATCATCATACGTATCAAGGATTTAGGCCTAGCATGGCCTATTCCGGCCTTAGAAGTCATCGTTGAATCGTTTAAGAGGGCGTCCTTGTTTTCTTTTTCCTAATGGTAAGTACTTTAAGGCTTGTTTTGGTAATCTTTCTGTTTTCATTCTTTGAACGTGTTCCATCCATTTATGTTTATATTTTTTAATTTTTTCTATTACTGGTTCTTGGTTTAATTCTTTCATAATATCTTCATTTCTTTTGTGATCAAATAGGGTATACTTTGCAGTTTTTCTCATAAACTGCATTTCTGCTGTTGTTAATCTTTGTCTTTTTGTTTTATTGTCCAGATTTCGCTTCCATACATTAAGACCGGTAGGGCTAATATATTGTATACTTTTAGCCTGGTTTGTTTTAAACTAGGTTTGGTTTAAATATAGAGTTAATTACACCTGTTATTTTTAAATATTTTGCATTTACGTTTATATTTTTTTCATTTTCATATGTGATCATACATCCTGGGTAGTTAAATGAATTCACCTGTTCTAAGATCCTGTTATCTATTACTATTTTAGTTCTTGCTGGATCTTGTCCTTTAAAGGCCATAGTTTTTGATTTTTCTGTTGTTATTATCATACCATAATTAGATTTAAAATAGCTTTCTGCAAGTTAGCTTCAGAATTTGTAATTATTAATTGGTCGTCTGCAAAGAGGAGAGTGTTTAAGTTAGCTGTAGGTGAAAGTTTAATTCCTTGGTGTAAATTTTTACTCCATTTTATTATTATTTCGTTTAAGTAGATATTAAAAAGAGCTGCTGAGAGGGGACATCCCTGTCGAACCCCTTGGTTTATCTCTCCTGTATATGATAGCTCGTGATTGAATCTTATTTGTATTTGATTATTTTCATATATACTTGTGATAGCTTTTAGGATATAATTTGGTATTTGTCTTTCTTTTAATATGTTAAATAATATGTTTCTTTTAACTCTGTCAAATGCTTTTTCAAAGTCAATAAATGCAATATGTGTTTCCAAATTATATTCTCTTCTTTTCTCTACTATTAATTTTAGGCAAAAGGCTGGGTCCATACATGATCGTCCTTTTCTAAGTCCATTCTGTACCTCTAGAATAAAGTTTTTGGAATATTTCATTAGTTTGTTATTTAAGATTCTGCTATATATTTTGTAACAGGAATTTAGTATACTGATACCTCTATGGTTTTTAGGGTCATCTCTATTACCTTTCTTAAAGATAGGAATCACAATTGCTTTTTTCCATTCTATTGGGGGGATACTAGTTGAGTAAATTTTATTTAAAAATAATAAGAGTCTTTTTTTTGAATCTTGTTCCTGCGTATTTATATAGTTCTGAACCTAGCTTATCTTCTCCAGGTGATTTTCCGTTTCTTGTTTCTTTCAGGCTGATTTCTAATTCTTCTTCAGTTATTTCCTTTTCATTTTCGTTAATTGTTTGCCAGCTGTCTTTTTTAAAATATTTGTCTGTCCACAGTTCTGTGTAGTAATTTAGAAATTCTTCTAATTTTAATTCAGTGTTTAATTTTATGTTTTCTTTGGTATCTGCATTTAGGTGTTTCAAAATCTTATATACATTGGGTCTTATTTTATATAAATCATGTTCTAAATTAGAAACAAATTTATTCTATGATTCTCTATGTCTTTTTCTGACTTCTCTTTTAGCTATGGCTCTTATTCTTTTATATTCTATTTCATCTTCTAATCTTTTACTGCTTAAACATTTGTGATAGGCTTCTTTTTTCTTTTTAATTATTTCTTTGATTGTATCATCCCAGATCTTCAGTTTTTTTCTTTTATTGAATTTTTTGGTCTTTCCCAAGCTTTCATTTGCTGCTTTTAGAAATAGAAATAGAATGGCTTAATATAAAAACGATACTAAAAAAATTAAAATAATTTCACTATATCTTCGAGTAGATGTAGTGTATCCTCAAGAGGAATATTTGTGAAGAGAAATTCTATATATCAAAAGCTAACCATTATATTAGTGGATTGTAGGTTCTAATATAAACAATCTACATCCATGAATTAAATTTACTATGGAAATGGAGAAAAACAACAAACTGTCCTTTTTAGATATTTTATTCCTTCCTTCACCATAAGGTGAATTAATTACTTCTGTTTTTTATTATTATTATTATAATCATTCTGGCCTCCATGGAGTCACACGACTCATCGTGGGAGGTCCTTCCTAAGAACATAAAGTCTGTCAAGACTCATCGAGGGGAGGTCCCCCCTAAGAAACAGAAAGTCTATCATACCACTCCTTTAAACTCATTGACCGTTCTCACTCTCACCACTCCATCAGGCAATGCATTCCACGGTTCAACCATCCTCCACATAAAGAAATCACTCCTCACCCTCTTGCTCACGGTTTCCTTTCATAACTTCCAGCGATGGCCTCTTGTCATCACTCCCTCCCGCTGTTCAACCAAGCGAAAGAACTCCCCAGTGTCAACCCTGTAACCACCTCTCAACAGTTTAAAAGTCTCAATCATATCACCTCTCCTCCTTCTATCCACCAAACTCTGCAGTCCACGTTCCCTCAGCCGATCCTCATAACTATCCTTGTACAGTCCTGAAACCATCTCTGTCATCCATCTTTGTATCCTTTCCACAGCTAATTTATCTCCTTCAAATCCTGAGGACCAAATCTGAGAACAATAGTCCAAGTGTGATCTGATCAGAGACTTATACAACGGAATGATAACCCTCTAATCTCTGCAGGTCAGTGTCCTTCTCATAATTGCAGCAATCCTCTGTGTTACCTTCACCACCTTTGCAATATGTCCCCTAAACTTCAGGTTTCTATCAATCATCAACCACAGATCTCTTGTCACCCCTACTTCCTCCAGTATAACTCCTCCCATTTCATTTATTGAAAGCCTACTTTCACTACATGCTATATTCAACAGCAATCAGCTCACCATCCATCAGAGAACACTAGAATTATAAAAAGTCTATTGTGATATGCTCATACTATTTGTTCTACACCTCAACTATTACTGCAAGAACTTTGGTGTTTAAGAGTTCGTTCTTGCTGTAAGAGTCAAGGTGTAGAACAAATAGCATGAACACATCACAATAAACTTATTATAATCAAACGATATATGAAACTCAATGGCTTCTCAGAAAGAATCATGCAACAGATTTTTTAATTCTTATAATCCTAGCTCAAATAACAAGGAAACAGTATGCAGAGTTCCTATTCCTTACATTTTTGGCATCTCAGAACTCATTTCCAGAATTCTTAAGAAATACAATTTAGTAGCTACTTTTCTTCCTATCAACAAATTATCTGCATAATTTCCATCTTCAAACGATAAATGGTCTCCTCTAGCTCTCCCTGGTGCCTGCCAAGTTCCTTGTGACTGTCATCATTCTTACTTTGGATAAACTAAACTCTTTGTAGAAAAGAGAAAACAAGAACACCAATCTTACATTAGCAACAGCAAATCTGAAAAATCTGGCTTGGCAAAGCACAGAATAGATACAGACCACAATATTCTATGGTATGAAGCATGCTTACTTCATTGATGATAGTATAAATTTGAATGCTTGTTTAAAGAAAGTGCTGAGGCCTTACTTCAACATCCAAACTTAAATTGGATGACTGTCTCTCTCTCTAAGATATGGGAAAGTCTTATTTTAATCAGACACCCAAGTTTTTGTTTTAAATAGCTAATGAATTATCAATATTTCCTCTGTTATATCATTACATTAGTTTATGTATAACACCATGCAGCTCTTACTTTTTCAAATCAATCCATTGTTTGCATTATACTTTGTAATTAACTATTGTTGCCACTGATGATGGCCTGTAATATTTAGGCTAAAATATATGACATTAAATAAACAGTCTTGTTCCTTGTGTTTTTTCGTGTTAATCTGAAGAAACCACTCATGGCACAAGCATCTCTTAAACAATGATATAGTTACAGAGATAGAATGTAAAGGGTATTGTATTTTCGAGGAGGATAGAGAGAACAGAAGGGTAGGATATTGCTGAAGACAGTTGAACTACAGCTAACAAAATTAGAAATTAAACAGGATTTTAGTTCTGGGGGAAATGGTTCATTTGAGGCGTGTGGTGTGAGCTAGAGGCCAATATGACAAAATATATTGTTGGCTGATATTATGGATCACAGAGTCCATAGGATGGTATGATGCCATGTATCGGCAGGCAGAATACTTATTATAGGAGACTTCAACTATGGGAACATAGATTGTAGGGATGAAAGGCATGACGAAGTGGAAGTTAAGCAGTTGCTAAGGGATAATTACTGGAAACAACACGTTATAGGAGGGACAGAGAGATTGAAGAGTGCTAGATCTAGTAATAGCATCAGAAGATATATCCAAAACCAAGGTAGACACTCTGCCTCCAATTAAGGAAAGTGACTGTGCAGTCTTGTTCTGGCAAGTTTCAATGATGATATGAAAGAGCGGGAGATTGAATTAGGTGAGACTGAGGTGGTTGTGAATGGAGAAGAGAATGTGAGAACCAAAATGCAAGTTCGACATAGGAGGTTAGGTTGAGACAGATGACAGACAGGAGCAGGTGGGAAAAAAGTCACAGATGGGTGACAGCATGAGTAAGACAGCTTTAGATCAAGAAATGAATTATGTTTATTGACGAATGGCAGAAGTATCAGAAATAAGGGAGACGAAATTGTTGCATTGATTGAGTTATGTGCTCAAAAATAGTTAGAATAAGAGAAACTAGTTGGATGAGAATGGCATCTTGATGGGAATAGAAATGGAAGGATATGTTTTTTGTAAAGATAGGAAAGGCAAGAAGGGTAGAGGAGTGCTGCTAATGATAGCAGGGGAATTATATCTGCACAAGATTGAGATACAAGGGGAAACAAAGTTGCAGTGGTTTCGAAGTAGAATGGTGTAAAGTGGAGGTTGATAGAATGAGATATTTGATGAGGGTGTTATTACAGGCCAGGGAATGTCAACAAAAATGTATGGGCAATTGGCTTAGTGAGCAAGCAAAGGGTGATCATTATGGGTGATTTCTACTACAGCAATATTGACTGGAATGAAAACAAGCATCTGGTAATAAGGAGAATAATTTCTGGAGTTTTTAAGGGACAACAATCTTAGGCAGTACGTAATGGAGGACACACGAGGGACAAGAGTCTTAGATCTGGTTATATCATCAGATGTGATTGTGAGTGGAGTGTCTAATCTTTCTCCAGTTGGTGAAAGTTCATGAAGTGATCACTTGGAATGTAATCATATGAGAACTTCTATAAAGGAGGGATATATGTGGAACTACAAGTCTTATGGAAAGATTATGGAAAGCTTAGCAGACAAATGGGAGTTATAGCATGAAAATAGGAGTTGAGTGGGAAGGCTATAGAGTCTGCATGGGCATTGATCCAGAGCTATTTAGCAACAGTAATATCTGAGTATATCCTAAAGACTAAAAGACTAAACAATGTAGGAGTAAAATGGATGAATGAAGAGATTAAGGGCAAAATCTGAAAGAAGACACTAGAGGCAACACAAGATGAAGGTTGATAATGATTAGTTGCATGAAGAGTACAAAGAGCAAACCAGGAAGGTAACTCAGTTGATAAAGACAACAAAAGTGCAGTAAGAAGAAGTTAGCCAATCGGGCTAAGAAAAATCCTAGTGAGTTCTTTCAATATGTGGCAAGTGGAAGTAAAAATGACTATGATAAGATGATGCTAGGTGATGACACTAGTAGACTGATAACCAATACAGAGGATATAGTTGAAGCATTCAATGATCAGTTTATCAGTGTATTTCACTCTTATGATGGCAACATCATGATAAACTGGAGTGTAGATGGTATGGTGGAGGGGGAGACTGATGGTGAAAGAGCAGAAAGTATATGAGGAATTAAGTAAACTTGATATTAATAAGACAATGGAATTTGACAGTATATTGCCACGTGTTTTGAGGGAATGCTCTATGGAATTAATGACACTTTTGGTACAACTATTTAAAATGAGTCTTGCATGCAACAGGACTAGTCCCAAAGGAATGGAAGGCAGAAAAAATTGTTTCACTTCACAAAGGGGGGGGGGAGACTGAGGCCACAAATTATAGTCTAATCTGAATGTCTGGAGTTATAGTTAAGGTATTAGAGAAGTTGGTGAGGACTAGGATTCAGAAGAGGGTTGATAATAGTACTATTCTTTATCATGGTCAGCGGTCGAAAAGACAAAGGGATCGATTCCTGTCCATGATGTGAGGAACCTTTATCTGCATTAAGGAGACAAACTTTTGACTAAAGTTGAGTTAGCTGGTCTCATATAGAGGTAGAGGCTTTTTTTATTATTGAGGGGCTATCTAACTATATACAACATTGGGCAAATGAGAGTAATGTTGTCTGTGAGAATCAACATGGATTTGTTAAGGAGTGCTCTTGCTTAAGTAATATGATTGCCTTTTATAATAAAGTGACAAGAGCAGTTGATGAGGGAAAGGTATACACTGCCATTTTTGTTTGGATTTTGCAAAGGCATTTGACAGGGTGCCACATAATAAGCTGATATTTAAGTTACAGCACATGGGTTTAGATGTCGAGTTAGTCAACTGGATTCAGGATCAGCTGTCTGATAGGTATCACAGAGTTGTGTATGGTAGGGCAATATCAAGGAAGCAGAAGGTTACAAGTGGGGTTCAACAGGGCTCAGTACTGGGACCTATATTGCTTAACCTTTATATAAATGACATTGTGAATGGAGTGCAAGGGGATATTCAGTTATTTGCAGATGATGCATCAATGGGAGCTGGCATACTCAATTGGGGAAACTGTATTGGAGAAAATAGGGGAGAGAAGCGATCTGGGAGTGATGATTGATAGAAAACTGAAATTCAAGGGGAGGCATATTGCAAAGGTGGTGAAGGTAACCCATAGAAGGGTTATCAATCTGTTGTGTAAGACCGTGATCAGACCACACTTAGACTCACTTAGTTCTCAAATTTGGTCCCCAGGATTTGAAGGGGATAAATTAACTGTGGAAAGGGTGCAGAGGCAGATAACAAAGATGATTTCAGGACTGTACAATGTTAATTATGAGGATCGGCTAAGGGAATGTGGAAAGCAGAGTTTGGCGGATAGAAGGAGAGGTGTATGATTGAGACTTTCAAATTGTTGAGAGGGAGTTACAGGGTGGACACTGGGGAAGTCTTTCACTTGGTGGAGCAGGGGGAAAGAGCGATGACACGGGGCCATCCATGGAAAGTACTAAAGGAAGCGTGTAATGCATTGCCTGATAAAGTGGTGAGAACAAGAACGGTCAATGAGTTCAAGGAGTTGTAGGATAGACTTTGTGTTCCCTAGAAAGGACCTCTTGCAATGAGTCTCTTGACTCCATGGAAGCCTGAACAATAATAATAAATAATGATTTTGTAAGTGGGAGGTCATCTGCAATCTGCTTACATATTACAACAAGGTGAAAAATTTACTCGATAAAGGGGATGCATATACAGTGCTGTACTTGATTTTTCAAATGCCTTTGATAGACTGCCACATGACAAGATAGTAGCTAAACTGAAACAAATGGGATTTAATAACAGACTAGTGAGCTGGATAATTGATTGGCTGTTAGATTGGTATCAGCAGGTTGTATGTGGAGGAGTAGTATCCTTAAGGAGGAGGGTCACTAGTAGAGTGCCACAGGGATCTCTTTTGGGGCTATTATTGTCTAACTTGTACATTAATGACATTGGAACTTATCTTTATTGGATAGGTCAGTTGTTTGCCAATGATGCAAAGTTGGAAAGGACTATGAAAACTAGAGCAGATGTTGTGACCTTGCAGAAGGATCTGAATAGACTATGTGAGTGGGCAAATGAGTGGAGCTATCAATTTAATGTTGCAAACTGCAAGGTTTTGTTGATAGGCAAGGTTGGGATGCAGATTATAAAATTGATGGAGAAATTTTGGGGAGATGGAGGAGATGAGAGATCTGTGAGTGATGGTGGATAGAGACTTGAAGCTTAGGGGTCACATTGCTAAAATTGTAAGACCAACCCAGTGGTTTATGGCAATAATCCATTGGGACATTGACATACAAAAGCAAAGAGGTTATGGTTTGCTTGTATAAGACTTCAATTAGGCCAGATATGGACTACTGTGCACGGATTTGGTCACCTTGTTTTCAGGAAGATGAGGATGTATTGGAGATGGACCAGAGAAGATTTACTAAGTTAGTGTCAGGTTTATAGAATGTCAGATGCAAGGACAAATTGAGGGAATGCAACTTGCAGAGGCTTGTGAATAGAAGGAACAGGGATATGATTGAAACATATAAGTTGGTGATGGTTGTTACTAGATTAACGTGGAGAAGATAATTCATAGAGTAGGAGGCAGCAAGAATAGAACTAGAGGCCATCCATGGAAGTTGTATGAGGAGGATGTGAACAGGGGAGTGAAAAGCAGGTTCATTGCATAGAGAGAGTGATTGTGAGTGAAATGCATTGCCTGAAAGTGTGGTGAGTGCAGAAACTATCAATGGACTCAAGGCAAGGGTCGATGATGTTTTGACATGAGAGTATAAACCTCTTGTGACAAGTCCTTTCACTCCAGGGAGGTCGGATAATAATAATAACAATAATAAGTACTACATTGTTAAACATGTAGCAATGTAGTACTTCAAGATATGTAGTACCACGTAGCACTTAATTCAAGAAAGGGTTTATGATAAACTATAAAGCTGGTAATTAATAGACTAAGAGTCATCTTGGAGCAGTGCCATGGCCTGAGGAAAGAAGTGGTCAGAGATTGAGAGAAGTAGTATCAGACTGCATATCCCATGTTAGGAGGATAAACCAAGTTGGAATTAAATGAATGAGTAGCAATATAAAGCAAGAGCTGCAAAAAAAAAAATAAATAAATAAACACTGTGGAAGGAATATAAAAAAAAAAGGTGATCAGCATATTCATAAGTACAAAGTGCAAGCAAGAAGGGTAACTAGTATGATAGGAGAGGCCAAATCAGATTATGAGAGAAAATTAACTAACCAGGCAAAAGTAAATCCAAAAGAGTTTTCAAGTATGAGGAAAAACGACTATGGTAAGATGACTGTCATTGATTACAGTCAATGCTGATGGACAGAAGCAAAGCAAATTGTTGAGTTGCTGAGTGATCATTTTGCAAAGATGTATCACCAAGGTGGAGATTTTACAGTCACTGATGTGACAGACACATATCAAAACTGAGGTAAATGATCAGGAGGTATTCAGCATATTGAAAAATATCAATGTGAATACAGCAGTGGGATTAGATGAAAAGTTAGCCTGTGTACCACGCGAATATGTAAGAGAAGTGGCATTGCTTCTAATTATTATTATTATTATTATTAAACAAGACCTCATGGAGTCAAAGACTCATCTAGGAGGTCCTTTTATCTCACACACATCTCATCATACCGGGTCTTAAACACATTCAAACTCCTTGCAGACACCACACTCTCAGGCAAGGCATTCCAATCATTCACAACTCTGCACGAAAAAAACCTGCCTCTCACTCCCCTACTCACACCCTCTTTATACAGTTTCCAGGGATGACCTCTGGTTCTCCCCTGATCTCCCACTATTCGCTGTAGAACTTCTCCACCATTGATCCTATAGCAACCCCTTACCAACTTGTAGGTCTCTATCATATCTCCCCTCTTCCTTCTCTCCACTAGTCTCTGCAAATTACATCTTTTCAATCTTTCCTCATACTCGACATTCCAGAGGTCAGAAACTACCTTAGTCAGTCGCCTTTGGACCCTTTCCAACATCTCTTCATCCTTCTGAAAACCAGGTGACCAAATCTGGGCACAATAGTCCATGTGTGGCCTAATCAAAGCCTTATACAATGGAACAAGAATCTCCCTACTTCTACACGTCAGTGTCCTCCTCATCATTCCCAGAAGTCTTTGTGTTGTCTTCACAATTTTGGCGATGTGACCCCTAAATTTTAGATCCTTATCCACTATCACTCCCAGATCTCTTATTTCCTCTACTTCCAACAATATATTCTTACCAAGCATAAATTCTGCATCCCATCTTTGTTTTCCAAATTTTAAAACCTTACATTTTGCAACATTGAACTCACATCCCCATTTAATTAAGTTGTTCAATCTAAGTCTCAGCTCTGGCAAGGTTGCAAGGGAGTGGAATGGGCATAAGATAGTTCCATTTCATAAAGGTAGATCCAAGATGGCAGTAGCAAACTACAAACCAATTAATATATCAGGAGTGGTTGTTAAAGTATTGGAAAAGTTAGTTAAAGGTAAAATCCAGTGGTGGGGTAATTTGTAATAAAGTGATAGTGGAAATGTATAAAGAAAATGGCTACACCACAATCATAATACTGCTGGACTTTGCAAAGGCATATGAAAGAATACCGCATGGAAAATTATTGCAAAAGTGAAACAAATGGAATGGATATGATGCTTGTAGCATGGATTTTACAGACAAACACCAGAGAGTAGTACATAGTAAAGTGGAATCTATGAAAATGATTAGTGGAGTACCTCAGATTATATACTAGATTTCTATATCAATTTTCTTATATTAATTTCTATATCAATGACATAGGAAAAGATTTAGAGGAAGGATATTCGGTTGTTTGATGATTAAATGTAGATTTACTGCAGGATGATTTGAATAAATTGGCGCTGGCCATTTTTTTTCAACAAACAACAAAAAATTTTGCTGGCTTGCTATGTATATAATAGGTTTTCATTCTCAGTTCTTTCACAATCTAATGGCTAGGTTGGCTGACTGGTTAGCATATCCACTAACCAATAGGTATACCTGTTATAATAGGGCATTCAATTAACAAGAAATAAATCAGCTGTGTATATATATATATATATTGATCCCATACACAAGAGGTAGTAAAACCTATAAGAATATCAGTGCTGTATGGGGAAGGTTTCTTTTTATTTTTATGTGGTTCACACCCACAAAAGGTTATTTGTAAACCTACAGTATATGCATACTGTGGGAGAGTTAAGAATTTTTTTTTCTACATGGTCCAGAAACCTGCTCTAGACCAAACATAGAACTTTTTCAAGACACTTCAGCCCTCCAATAAGCAAAGAATCTCCCACATAAAGACAATCACAAACATTAGTATATCTGTAGACTACATCTGAAAATTTGCTAAGTTACAGAATATGTCAAGTAATAGTGCCAGCCGGCTTGGCTGGCCAAGTGGTAAGCATATCCGTTCTTCAACCAAAAGCCTGTGGGTTCGAATCCCACTGTGGGCATGGATGTTTGTGATTGTGAAAACAGTAGTGGTGGTGATGGCATTGGTGTAGTTATTATTATTAAATAACACCTCCAGGGAGTCCAAAGACGCATCGAGGGAGGGCACCTATTCCACAACTCTCCATCTTAACTACTACTTTCATCATCTACACCAACGTCATCTACCGCCGACCACCACCACTAGTATTTTCACAGACAATCACGAACATCCATGGCCACGGCGGGATTCGAACCCGCCGTGGGCATGTTTGGCTGGAGAGAGGATATGCTAACCACTCGGCCAACCAGGCCGGCATATTATTTTTATATATACTTGCAGCTATCAATAGTTGCAGTTCGTTGGTGGATTGAGTGGTGGAGACAGTTGTAGAGTAGGTGCCCTCCCTTGATGAGTCTTTGAACTCCCTGAAGGTGTCACAATAATAATAGTAATAATAATAATAGTTGTGCAAAATTTTAGTATTGATAACTGCAAGTCAACTAATAGGCCACAGCCTGTTAGTTGGTGAGCAGATATGCTAACCAGTCAGCCAACCAGGCTAGCAGGCATAGGTAAGGATTGAGAAAGAAACCCACTGACATTTTTCTTGAAGAGTTAACGGTTGTAGTTTTTCAGGGATAACTTCATGAGAAACCTCTGTTCTTCCTTCTTTTATTCTTACCTCTGTTCCACAGGTAGGAATAAAAGACAGGGGAGAAGTAGGTTCAGCATGTTGGCAGTTGTATGGAAAAGGGTTGCTGGGCATTTACTACTTTTGTTTTAACAGGTCCAGCAGAAAATGGAGGAATGATGGTTGCCACTGGAGAAATTCACACTCGATCCTTTTTTTTTAAATTTTTATATATACTTGTAGCTATCAATAGCTAAAATTTTGCACAACTATTACTTGACATATTCTGTAACTTAGCGAATTTTCAGATGTGGTCGACAATTTTTTTTTTAAATAAATTAAATAATTTATTTAAAATAATTTTATTTTCACTCCATCTCTTTCACAAAGTTTCTACTGCAACCATTTCCTACAAATATTTTCATGGTCAAGGAAATAGATGTTCACTTAAATTAGCTGCAGTACTTCCAACAGTCAGTTCCTCAAAATCTCTTTTACCAGATTTCGAGGAACTATGTTAACAGATTTTGGGAATAACAACTAGATCAACACCCTTTCACAGATCAAGTTCATAACTCACTGGAAAAATTTTCTTCTTCATATTCTGCTCATTCTCTTTCTCTCTCTCCATGTCTATAAATTCCCTAAAAAAAAAAAGTATTTTTTAATTCATTCTCAAATTCAATCCTGACAAGTTTCTTCATTTAGTTATTTGAACAAGTTCCTGTTTTGGGATCATATAAAATGTTTTGCAACATCATAGTGATATATACCCACTTATTTCTCAGTTGCTGTTGATTGAAAGTTATTTGATTGAGGACACTAACTCTGTAAGATACTGTATACTATATTAATCTATCATAGACCATGAAAAATTGATGACAGGTCTAATTGCAGAAATAAAAGTATACTGATATCAGTGATTACATATTACCTATTGAAGATAAATTTCATTTACCTTCTTTTTACCTTTGTGAAGTTTCCAGATTGATTTTTCTTCAAGTCCAGATATACATTCACCTATTTCATATGCAAAATCCTTCGCTGGATCCCTTGTAAAAAATGACCACATCATCCTAATTTAAACAAGCGTTTTAGTTTTTAGCTGCTATACAAATACCGTAGGTCTCTTTACATTTATGGCTGTCACTTTAAAACTACCTCAGAGATTCATAAAGACGCCTTCTTCGGTCCTACATATTCTTTATAAATATTATTTATATTCCTTATACATGTCTTAATTGAAGATACCATTCGATATTAAAAAGTACTTTATAACACTAACTTAACAACGGCCTTTTCATTTTTGCAGCACAAAAAATGACAGCATGCACATCTTCACAATAATACAAACTCGTTACGTTGATACTTTAAAAAGGCACGTGCAGTGGTAATAGTAAATAAAACTTTTGAGTCACGTGAAAAAATATACATGACAGTTTTTCCACTTAAAATATGACTGTCAATAAAAGGCATCTAGTTATATGGATATCTTTGAAAGTATCGAGATTAACAAAAAGTTGGAGAAATCAAAACGTCAACCTATGAAACGTGTGATATTCTGAGTTATCCAAAAATTAAAGGACCATATTTTCGCATCAATTATTAATATTTTTACTAATTACCGTTACTATTAACCTAGGACCATTCGGTAATTATTTATTAAAGTTAAAAATCAGCAATTTTTTGAAAACATTTTAAGTATAATTTACGCCTGAAATTAAATATCATCAGTTTGTTGTTGCACAATTAAAAGTGCATGTTGCGTTGCTGATCCACTGATCACAGTTAATCAGTAGGGGGTAAACCGACTGATAAGTTGAAAAACTAATTTTGAATTTATAATACACTGTCTTATATAATAAATATTTGAAATGAGTTCGGCAATTGCTCGTGGACCTTTAATTTTAAGGCTAATATCAGCCTCCGTATCTGTAATCAACAAGGCAGGAAATATTATTCGTGATATAATGCATAAAGGCGAACTTGGTATAGTTGAAAAGGTACTCTGATGAATTTTCGTATTTTGTCAGATATATTAAGTTCTATCATAAATGAAATGAAAGATTATTTTTTTACTATTATTATGAACTCGTCTGAAAGTTTTTTTTTTTTTTATGTGTGTGTCATGGAGACTGCTGCGGTACATAATGCACAACTCGTGAATGATTATTATTATTATTTCGGGCGACTCCAGGAGTCCATAGACTCATCGAGGGAGGCCCTAAACATCATGTCCACACAACTATGAGATTACATTCTCACAGTATCGATCATACCTTGCCTTGAACTCGTTCACCGTCATAGCACCCACAACAGACTCTGGCAGCTTATTCCACTCATTGACCACTCTAAAACTAAAGAACCCAGCTCTAACACCCCTGCTAACCACACTCTTGCCCAGCTTCCATAGGTGTCCCCTAGTTCTCCCACCACCAGTCCTGATCTCAAAAATATCCTCTGAATTAATCGTATAGAATCCCTTTAGTAATTTGAATGTCTCAATCATATCTCCCCTTCTCTGCCTATCAACTAGTTTCTGCAACCCACAAATCTTCAACCTGTTCTCGTATGGTTCATTCCATAGACCTGTTATCACCTTAGTCACTCGCCTCTGGATCCTCTCCACCTCCTCCCCATCAAGAAGGAACCGAGGTGACCAAATCTGGGCCCAGTAGTCGAGATGAGGTCTTATCAAGGCTCGGCACAGAGGTACAATAACTTGCTTGTCTCTGCTCGTCAAGGTATTTTTCAACAACCAAGTGAGTTGATGAGCTGATTTAGCTACTTTTGCAGTGTGCCCCCAACTTCACATTCCTATCCACCAACACTCCCAAGTCCCTGGCCTCATCAATTTCTTGGAGTAGAGTTCCACCAATGTGGTATACTGCTGCTAATCTTTTCACCCCAAAATGCATAACCTTACATTTTGTCACATTAAATTGACATCCATTCTCCTTAGCCCAGAACTCCAATCTATCTAAGTCATCCTGCAAGACTTTGACATCTTCTGCATTCACTATTGCCCTACCCAACTTTGCATCATCAGCGAACAAATGAATTGTTCCACTTAGATCCTTCCCTATATCGTTAATGAACAGATTAAACAGCAGTGGTCCAAGAACAGAACCCTGCGGCACACCACTAGTCACAGGCTGTCTTTTGGACTCTACTCCTGAATAAACTACTCTTTGATATCTCTCCATCAACCAACCACCTATCCATCTCACCAACCCTATATCCATTCCCATATGTTGTAGTTTACGGATTAGTATTCCATGTGGTATCCTGTCAAACGCCTTTGCCAGGTCCAGCAGTATCACTGTAAACCAATTTCCCGATGATACTCAATGAATGATACTCAACTCAATACCCGATGAATGATACTCAAGTTTCAAGTTAAATTATATTATTATTATTACCCCAAGACCTCATGGAGTCAAAGACTCATCTGGGAGGTCCTTTTATCACACACACAGCTCATCATACTGTGCCTTGAACGCATTCAAACTTCTTGCAGACATCACACTCTCTGGCAAGGCATTCCAATCATTTACAACTCTGCACGAAAAAAAACCTGCCTCTCACTCCCCTAATCACACCCTCTTTATACAGTTTCCAGGGATGACCTCTGGTTCTCCCCCCGATCTCCCACTATTCTCTGTAGAATTTCTCCACCATTAATCCTATAACAACCCCTTACCAACTTGTAGATCTCTATCATATCTCCCCCCTCTTCCTTCCTCCTATTCACCAGACTCTGTAAATTATATCTTCTCAATCTTTCCTCATACTCGACATTCCAGGGGCCAGAAACTACCTTAGTCAATTGCCTTTGGACCCTTTCCAACATCTCTTCATCCTTCTGAAAACCAGGTGACCAAATCTGGGCACAATAGTCCATGTGTGGCTTAATCAAAGCCTTATATACTTTGCTTTGAAATAGTTAATTACAACTGAATCTTCTGTTTCATTTTTATTATGAGATTTATGGAATCGTTGATGGCCAGTCAACTCCATTCCATCCATTAAACATATTTTCGTGTCATTCCCAGATAAAGTCACATCCATATATATGATTGAGTAATTTATTTATAAATGAAAAAGTCATAATATACATGGCTTTATGAAGGGCAGGTCATGTGTCAGTAACTTGCTTATCTTTTATAATATAGTGATAGCAGAGTTGGATAAAGGTAATGGGTATATGCTGATACTTACGGTGACCATACATCCTTTATTTAAGAGGACAGCCCTTTATTTCACTGCTCTGTCCTTTAGATTTTTTTTTTTTAATTATTAGTTTTATTCAGCCTCCATGGAATCAAAAGACTCATTGTGGGAGGGCCTTCCTAAAGTGGTATGATAGACTCAAAGTCTATCATACCACTGCTTGAACTCATTGACCGTTCTTGCTCTCACCACTCTGTCAGTCAGTGCATTCCACAGTTCAACCACTCTAAATGCAAAGAAACCACTCCTCACCCTCTTGCTCACAGCTTCCTTTTGCAACTTCCAGGGATGGCCCCTTGTCATTGCTCCTTCCCACCGTTCCACTAAGCAAAAGAACTCCCCAATGTCAACCCTGTAACTACCTCTCAACAGTTTAAGTCTCAATCATATCACCTCTCCTTCTTCTATCTACCAAACTCTGCAGTACATGTGTTGAGGCTTAAGTGCTGTGAAGAATTTATGTTAGAGGTTTAATGGAATATTAACAGCACTGAGAAAGGATTAAAACTAATTTTAATACTTCCAATATTTTGTCTCCGTCACAGAGACATCTTCGGGGATTACAAAAACTTTTCACTTTGTATTGTATTTGTGTGTGTGTTGTTACAAAAAGTGTTTGTAATCCCCGAAGATGTCTCTGTGATGGAGACGAAATTTTGGAAGTATTAAAATTAGTTTTAATCCTTTCTCAGTGCTGTTAATATTCCATTAAACCTCTAACATGGAGTTAGTTATGAGGATTGGCTGAGGGAACGTGGACTGCAGAGTTTGTTCATGTTAGAGGTTTATTCGAATATTAACAGCACTGAGAAAGGATTAAAACTAATTTTAATACTTCCAATATTTCGTCTCCGTCACAGAGACATCTTCGGGGATTACAAAAACTTTTTGTAACAACACACACAAATACAATACAAAGTGAAACTAAAGTCCTATCTAGGTGGTGTGCCCTATATGGGCATTTGCATGTGGCCTGGGATATAAAGAGGGATCTCTGATAATTAAAGTTTCCGAAATTTTGAGAAGTTTAATGCAACTGTATTTGTTTAAATTAGGTTGATTCCTGAGTGCAGATGCAGATTCAAAGAATAGTCTTTCTTTTTTGAATTTACTATGGTGGAGCATGGTAGTTTTCTTCCAGGAGATTCTGTGGGATATATCTAAAACATGGTCTGCAAGGCCAGACTGACCATAATCGTGTTTGCATATGTAAGAACTGTGTTCTTCTAACTGGATGGATGCTGACCTGCCTGTTTGTCCGAAGTAGGCAAATTAACAGGAACAAGATACTCTATATACACCAGGCACTGAAGGAGGAGCTGGTCTTTAGTGGAGCGGATAAGGGTAGCAAGTTTATGGTGGGGCTTAAAAGCTGTATAGAGGTTGTACTTTTTTAACGATCTGACTATTTTTTCTGAAGTTCCACGGATATAAGGAATAATGATGGCATTTCTGAAGTCCTTCTGAAGAGATGGTCGGGAAATGGGGAAGGACTTGATTCTTTTTTTAATTTTGTACTCATTATAGCCATTGGAAAGGAAGGTGTTGTGTATGTGTTTGAGTTCGGTTGACAGGGCAGTTTTACTGGAACAAAGATTGTGGGCCCTATTGGTCAGAGTTTTAATAATGCCAAATTGCTGGGGGGGGGGGGGGTTGTGAATGTATCTACCTGTGTGAGTAGGTTTTCTATATACAGAAAAAGAAAAGTTACCATTAGGAAAGCATGTTACTAAGGTGTCTAGGAAGGGTAAACTATTGTTATTTTCCTTTTCCATCATAAACTGGATTCTTGGATGTAGACTATTGAGGTGACAGAGGAAGGAATCTAATGTGTCTGGGCCATGAGGCCAAATAGAGAACACAAAATCTACATATCTTAGCCAGATAGAAGGATTTAGTGGGGAAGAGTCAATGGCTCGTTTTTCAAAATTTTCCATTTAATAATTGGCAAAAGGTGGTGAGGGGGGAACCCATGGCAGTTCCCTCTATCTGTCTGTAGATTTTGTTCTTCCAAGAGAAATAACCAGAGTTGATGGCAAATGAAAAGAGCTCTAAGATATCAGAAGGACAAACGTCTCTTAAGAGTGTTAAGGTGTCAGTTAGGGTAATATTTGTAAACAAAGAGATGATGTCAAAGCTGACTAATATATCTGTATTATTTGAAGTAAGATTTTCAATTAAGTTTTTAAAATGGGTGGAGTTTTTTACATAAAATGCGGTAAGACCAGTGAGGGGTTTCAAAGAGTTAGCTAGCTGCTTAGATAATTTGATGCAAGGTGCATTGGTGGCATCTACTAACATTGAACAGTCCTGAAACCATCTTTGTTATCCACTTCTGTACCCTTTCCACAGTTAATTTATCTCCTTCAAACCTTGGGGACCAGGTTTGAGAACAGTAGTCTAAATGTGGTCTGATCAGAGTCTTATACAATAGAACGATAACTGTTTTATCTCTGCAGATCAACGTCCTTCTCAGTATTGCAGCAATCCTCTGGGTTACCTTCACCATCTTTGCAATATGTTCCCTGAATTTCAGTTTTCTATCAATCATCAATCCCAGATCTCTTGTCTCCCTACTTCCTCCAGTACAGCTCCTCCAAACGAGTATGCAGCTATCGTCGATATATCCAAACTTCAAGACTTTACATCTTGCTGCATATAAACCGACATCTCCATTCATTCGCTCATCTGTCTAGTTTATTCAAGTCCTCTTGCAGGGCTGCCACATCTGCACTGCTACTAATAACCCTACCCAGCTTCACATCATCTGAAACAACTGAATATCCCCCTGCAATCCATTGACAATGTCATTGATATAAAGGTTAAACAATACAGGTCACAGTACTGAGCCCTGTGGGACCCAACTTGTAACCTTCTGCTTCCTTGATATTGCCCTACCATACACAACTCTGTGATACCTATCAGACAGCTGATCCTGAATCCAGTTGACTAACTCGACACCTAAACCCATGTGCTGCAACTTAAATATCAGCTTATCATGTGGCACCTTGTCAAATGCTTTTGCAAAATCAAAAAAAAAAAAAAATGGCAGAATATGCCGTTCCCTCGTCAACCGCTCTTGTCGCTGCATCATAAAAGGCAACCATATTACTAAAGCAAGAGCACTCCTTAACAAATCCATGTTGACTATCACAGATAACATTACCCTCATTTGCCCAGTGCTGTGTAACCCTCACTAATTTCTTCAAGATCTTAACGACTACTGATGAAATACTAACTGGTCTATAATTTGACACTTCAAGTCTGGCTACTGCCCTTATGCAGTGGAACTATCTTACCCTTCTTCCACTCCTTTGGTACCTTTCTCTTGGCCAGCTTTTCACTGAAAAGCCATGTGAACGGAGCTGTCAGTTCTTTAGCATATTCTCTCAAAAAACCCATGGCAAAATTCCATCCAGTCCTACTGCTTTACTGACATCCAGGGTACTCAGTAATTGGAACACACTCTACTCTTGCACCTCTAAATCTCGAACCTTCCCTATCCCTCTCGTATTAAAACTTACTTCTCCAGTATGGAATACTTCAATAAAGTGATTGAACAATTCCACTATGTCCTCTGCATCAGTCACTCTATTCCGATTTTTATTCCACAATGTCATTCTTCCACAATTATTTCTCCTCCTACTGGCCACGTAGCTAAAAAATTCCCTAGGATTATCTTTGGGTCTTAGTGCCATAATAGATTTAGTTTAATCCTTTATCCCAGTGAGAGCAAACAAAGTTTGCGCCTGAAAATATCTTCAGGACTAAATATAGTGTTGTACTATCTTATCCAGTAAGTAGTGCAACACCAAGGCAACTCGTGGCAAAGGTGGAGCAAGCTACCAGGCACTTCTAACCCAGTATCTCCCATAATGCAAAACACATTTCCTATGTGGATATGTATACTGTTATGCATTAAAGGGATTGGCCATCTACCCAGACTAGTTTCGACCTTTATTGAGGTCTCTTCAGTGGGAGCCAGGCCCAGAGCTGGAGATACCAGGCAGAAGCAGTAGCAAGTCATCTGTGCCTATGGGAGTTGCCAAAAGGTTTATCACCTTTTTTAAAAATTACTCTGGATTTAGAGAAAGATGTTGAAAATTTATTTTTTATCACTAGGTTAGACTATAATAGATTTAGTTTAATCCTTTATCCCAGTGAGAGCAAACAAAGTTTGCGCCTGAAAATATCTTCAGGACTAAATATAGTGTTGTACTATCTTATCCAGTAAGTAGTGCAACACCAAGGCAACTCGTGGCAAAGGTGGAGCAAGCTACCAGGCACTTCTAACCCAGTATCTCCCATAATGCAAAACACATTTCCTATGTGGATATGTATACTGTTATGCATTAAAGGGATTGGCCATCTACCCAGACTAGTTTCGACCTTTATTGAGGTCTCTTCAGTGGGAGCCAGGCCCAGAGCTGGAGATACCAGGCAGAAGCAGTAGCAAGTCATCTGTGCCTATGGGAGTTGCCAAAAGGTTTATCACCTTTTTTAAAAATTACTCTGGATTTAGAGAAAGATGTTGAAAATTTATTTATCACTAGGTTAGACTAGTCCTGAAGATATTTTCAGGCGCAAACTTTGTTTGCTCTCACTGGGATAAAGGATTAAACTAAATCTATTATAGTCTAACCTAGTGATAAATAAATTTTCAACATCTTTCTCTAAATCCAGAGTAATTTTTAAAAAAGGTGATAAACCTTTTGGCAACTCCCATAGGCACAGATGACTTGCTACTGCTTCTGCCTGGTATCTCCAGCTCTGGGCCTGGCTCCCACTGAAGAGACCTCAATAAAGGTCGAAACTAGTCTGGGTAGATGGCCAATCCCTTTAATGCATAACAGTATACATATCCACATAGGAAATGTGTTTTGCATTATGGGAGATACTGGGTTAGAAGTGCCTGGTAGCTTGCTCCACCTTTGCCACGAGTTGCCTTAGTGTTGCACTACTTACTGGATAAGATAGTACAACACTATATTTAGTCCTGAAGATATTTTCAGGCGCAAACTTTGTTTGCTCTCACTGGGATAAAGGATTAAACTAAATCTATTATAGTCTAACCTAGTGATAAATAAATTTTCAACATCTTTCTCTAAATCCAAAGTAATTTTTAAAAAAGGTGATAAACCTTTTGGCAACTCCCATAGGCACAGATGACTTGCTACTGCTTCTGCCTGGTATCTCCAGCTCTGGGCCTGGCTCCCACTGAAGAGACCTCAATAAAGGTCGAAACTAGTCTGGGTAGATGGCCAATCCCTTTAATGCATAACAGTATACATATCCACATAGGAAATGTGTTTTGCATTATGGGAGATACTGGGTTAGAAGTGCCTGGTAGCTTGCTCCACCTTTGCCACGAGTTGCCTTGGTGTTGCACTACTTACTGGATAAGATAGTACAACACTATATTTAGTCCTGAAGATATTTTCAGGCGCAAACTTTGTTTGCTCTCACTGGGATAAAGGATTAAACTAAATCTATTATAGTCTAACCTAGTGATAAATAAATTTTCAACGGTCTTAGTGCCAGTCTCTTCTCATATTCCAGTTTCACTTTCCTTACCATATTAGTCACTCTTCTGGCCTGAGTCTTAAGTCTTATATTCTTCATGCATCTGCTCTCCACCCCTCTCTTTATATCTCCTTCATAACCTCTTTTTCACCTGCAGTTCCTGTTTGATATTGTTTGTCATCCAGGAACTGCAAGTGAAAAAGAGGCCATGGAAGAGATTATTATTATTATTTCATGCTACTCCAGGGAGTCCTTAGACTTATCGAGGGAGGCCCTAAACTCATGTCCACACAACTATTTGACATTCTTGCAGTATCTATCATACCTTGCTTTGAACTTGCTCACTGTCATAGCACCCACAACAGACTCTGGCAGCTTATTCCACTCATTTACCACTCATTTACCCAATTTTGCATCATCAGCGAACAAATGAACTGTTCCACTTAGATCCTTCCCTATATCGTTAATGAACAGATTAAACAGCAGTGGTCCAAGAACAGAACCCTGCGGCACACCACTAGTCACAGGCCGTCTTTTGGACTCCACTCCTAAATAAACTACTCTTTGATATCTCTCCATCAACCACTCACCTATCCATCTCACCAACCCTATATCCATTCCCATGTGTTGTAGCTTACGGATTAGAATTCCACGTGATATCCTGTCAAACGCTTTTTCCAGGTCCAGCAGTATCACCGTAAACCCATTTCCCTTGTCCAGTTCTGCTGTCACCTTGTTATAAAACTTGAGCAAGTTACTGAGGCATGATCTACCCTTCACAAAGCCATGCTGTCCCCTGTACAGTATCTCATTTTCATCAATCCATTCCTGTATTTTTCCCTTGACTACTTTCTCCAAGACCTTGACAATGACTCCTGATATGCTGATCGGTCGGTAATTTGCATAAAGGAGGATCCATAGTCTTGGATCCTCCTTTCTGCAGTGAAACTATTTTCCCCTCTTTCCACACCTTCGGGACTAAACCAGACCTGAGACTCAGATTAAACAACATGGTGAAGGGCACTGATAATTCCTTAGCTGCTTCACGCAAGACCCGTGCCATTATACCATCCGATCCCTCAGATGTATTCACATTAAGGTTCTGTAATAGACTATTCACCTCCACTTCATTCATCACAATTCCCGTATAAACTAATGGTTCCTTCATTCTTTCAACGTCACCACCTGGATGATATACTTTTGCAAAGTGCACGCTCAGTAACTCCACTATATCGACTGGTTCAGTGACCTCCTTACCATCGTCATTCCTTAAAATCATTTTGCCATGTACAGTTTTTTTCTTGCTTGCAGCATATTGAAAGAACTGTTTTTGATTTCTCTTTTGCTTGCATAGCTAGTTTCCTTTCATAATCGGCTTTTGCTGTTTTTACCACACTCATTACCCTTTTGGCCTGCACTTTATACCGTTCGTGTGCCTGCAGGTCACCCCTTTCTTTAAATTCCCTCCACAGTTGTTTCTTTTTTTGCAGCTCAAGCTTAATGGTGTTATTCATCCATTTAACCCCTACTTGTTTTACTATTCGGACCTTAGGTATACAATCAGCCTCCTGTAAATGCTCCTTGACCACTTCCCATGCACTATCGACGTCCAGCCCTTGCAGTTGTACATGCCATGGCACTGATCCAAGCAATCTCCTAAGCTTGTCAAACTTGCCAGCATGGTAATTCCACATATACCCTGTCTTAGTCAAAATTTCCACACCTTTAGCCACCTCCCCAGGTCAAGACCTTATGATCACTCTCACCAATAGGTGGCAATATAGTCATATTCATTACAGTCAAATTGTGAGATGCTATTACCAGGTCAAGCACTCTCACACCCCTAGTATTTTCAATTACATGTTGTCTTAGATAGTTATCCCTTAATAATTGAATAAAATTCATTTCCTTCCTCACATGTGTCCTCTCCTCCTTCCAATCAATGTTACCATAGTTGAAATCCCCCATAATAATTACCCTCCTCCCACTCATTTCATCAATTTGTTTATGCATACTATATCCACCATCTATTCCATGACCTGGTCTATAGCAGCACCCAACTGTATATTTTATTCTGCCAGTCTCAATCTCACCCCAAATAGCCTCAAATGAGCTCCTTTCACTATCCTGCAATACAACTTCAATTCTCCTTGGCTGCAGTTCATCAGCTATCATCAGTAACATCCCTCCCCCATTTTATTCTCTCTGTCATTCTATCCCACTAACTATATCATCTTCCGTCAGCCATGTTTCACTAATGCCAATAACCTGTGGCCAGGAAGAGCCAATCAAGGCCAAAAATTCTTCCTTCTTATTCCTAATACTCCTGGCATTAGTATACATGAAATGCAGTGATCCCTTTGTCCCACCCCTAAGAGATATAAGGAGAGTCAGTAACGCTGTTGGACTGGATGGAATTTTGCCATGGGTTTTTTTTGAGAGAATATGCTAAAGAATTGACAGCTCCATTCACATGGCTTTTCAGTGAATTTTGTCCTCTTCTTCACTCGTGGAATATATCCCGGTCTTCCTGATTATGCCCTCCATGGAACCGCCCCAAGTTGATATCTAAGACTGTTATAAATCACCTGCCTTATAATTCCACGTATGTTCCCTTTTCTTTGATATTCCTGTATACTCCTGTATATCTTCATCTCTCAAGTCATAACCACATGATCACTCTCCAATGGGGGGGGGAGATATCATCTCAGTTATTATCAGCTCTTCTGATGCTATGACCATATCCAATATTCTATCCATTTTGTCCTTTATTTTGTGAAATGAAATAGTAAGTTGAATATTGGCAAACAGCCCATAGAAACGTGAAACTGTCATTGAAAGCATGCATTTATACCAAATGCAACTTTGACATGAATTGTAGTTTTATGAATTTTTAAAACACAAACCTGATTTATTAAAAAAGTTCATTCTTGTGAAAAGTATCAAAATTAAATTTTTTTAAAGTAATAATATGATTGTTTAAAATGCTATGTATATGCTTATATTTTATAATAAACGTTTTAAAGCTTTTTAGTTTTAGTGAAACAAATAAATGGAACCTGCTTTTTTTTTGTATTATGAAACAATTTCTGATTTTGTCCTTTATTTTCTCCAAAAAAAATATGGTCACCATACTGATACTGCTGGCCATTGCAAAAGTTTTGGACAGGATACTGCATGGAATCTTGATAAATAGCCTGGTTGGCTGAGTGATTAGTGTGTGCTCTCCAACCAACAAGCTGTGGGTTTGAATCCTGCCTTAGGTATGGATGTCTGTGATTGTCTTTAGGCGGTAGATGAATTTAATTGTCTGGTGTGAGACCACCACCCTACTTATTTGAGGCCTGAGGTGGCTTGAAAAAGTTCCATGTTTGGTCTCTAAGATTTCCAGACTATGTAAAAATAATTGATATATATATATATATTGATTCCATACACAAGAGGTCAAATGACCTATAAGCACATCATTGCTGTGTCTGGGGTACAGGTAAGGAGTTGGACGTTTATTAACTTTTTTTTTTTTTTGAAGAGTTGCAGGTTGTAGCTGCTTGTAAATACTTCCTGTGGAAGGCTGTTTGGCTTTTCCAGAGGACATAGGTAGATGGAATGAATGACAAAGAAATAAAGCAAGTTTGGTGTGTTTGCAGTTGCACAGTAAAGGGGTACTACTTAGCTGTTGCTCTTGTATTAACTAGTGCAGCAGAAAGTGGAGGATTGATGGTTGCCAGTTCAGTGGAGGAATGACCATTGAAGTATCTGAGAATGGACACAGAGTTGAAACACTACATCTGTGAGATAGAGACTGAAGGGCATCTTAAAAGAGGGATAGTCTGTGCCAAATTGCCCTCCTCTGGACAGTGGCAAGAATTTTTAGAGAAGAAAATAAAAAATACAAATATATATATATTTGTATTCCTAATTTCATATCGTTTCAAGAAAAAATAACAACAGAACGTGCTAAATGAATTTATCGTAAAACAAAGTTAGATCTTCTCAGCGAAAGAATCTCAGATACAAAACACCGTCTTGCCTTTTTGTTCAACATAAAAAGATCTTTAACTCAAAAACTTGGAGAAGTTATGGATAATGATAATTTTCATGATTTTATCAGTGAAGCATTAACAGTGAAGCGCAAGCAACACGGATACAAAATAATAATAAGCTTAATCTTATGAAGAAGTTTTGAGATTCTTAAGAGAGTACAAAACACATCTGTTCCTACTAAAGCCTGTATTAATCCTGACAAAGTTATAGTAAACAATTCGTCACATGTTTTAACAGTTGCAGAAAAAGATATTCTAAACAAAGGTCTAAATTTCATTCCCTCACCTAAGTTTATTCCAAAAGAATCTCTACTTACTAAAATAGAAAAAGGCAGTTCACTTATTCCTAATCATTTGGCAAATCTTCTCCGTATTGAATCCATCTTCATTATCAATAATGCTAAACCTCCAAGAGATAATCTTTCTCCTGCCGAAGATAGGCCTTAAAGAATCTTAAAAAGAACAAAAACATCATTATTTTACCTGCAGATAAAGGCAATGCCACAGTCGTCCTCAACTCTGAAGATTACCACAATAAAATGCTTTAATTGCTTGAAGATAACATATTCAGTTCTTCAGAATGATCCAACAAGGGAACTACAAAACTGCACAAATAATCTGTTAAAGACTATAATTGAACTTCCTCACAATATTCGCCTTTCTTTACGCTCTCTACACCCTCTTATACCATGCATTTATGGAGTTCCGAAGATCCACAAGGAAAACACCCCTCTTTGCCCAATTGTGGAAGGAATTGATGGTCCTACTTATAAGCTTTCGAAACATCTTGCAGAATACCTCAAGTGTTTCTCCAATAAATCTTCATCGTTCATCAAAAACACCACAGACTTCATTTCTCATATCAAAAATATTTCAATCAGCGAAAATGATATCATAGCAAGTTTTGCCATTATCTCATTATTTACTAACGTCCCTACTGAGGAGGTATTAACATTACTAAAGGACAAATTGTCTAAAAAGATATTTGCTTTATTAAAGCATTGTATTCAATCTGGCTACTTCAGATATAGGGACTCCATTTACAAACAAAACCAAGGCCTAGCAATGGGCAACCCTTTATCCCTGGTTCTAGCAAACATTTTCCTGGAAGATTTTGAAACGAAAGCCATATTGTCCTTCTCACTTAAGCCAAAACTTTGGAGATGGTATGTTGACGACATTTTCGTTATATGGAGTCACAGACACACATCTCTCATGGATTTTCTTCATCATCTTAACAACCAGCATTCTAATATAAAATTCACTGCCAAACTGGAACGGAATAACTGCCTTCCATTCCTGGATGTAATTCTTTCATGATGCTCTGATAGATTTAAAATCTCTATATACAGAAAGCCAAAACTTTGGAGATGGTATGTTGACGACATTTTCGTTATATGGAGTCACAGACACACATCTCTCATGGATTTTCTTCATCATCTTAACAACCAGCATTCTAATATAAAATTCACTGCCAAACTGGAACGGAATAACTGCCTTCCATTCCTGGATGTAATTCTTTCATGATGCTCTGATAGATTTAAAATCTCTATATACAGAAAATCCACTCATACTAACAGAAATCTGGACTGTCAATCTCATGACTTTCCACCACAAAAGCTCGGAACTATTTCTACCTTAGGACACAGAGCACACTCTCTTTTAAATGAACCAGATGAGCTCCAAAAAGAAAATAATCACCTTTCTCTTATCTTTAAACAAAATGGATATTCTGAAAAAATTTCTTCTGGATCCTCCTAGGCAGTGTACTACGGAAACTACTGATTTTAAAGGTAGCATCTCAATACTTTACATTAGTTCAGTCTCCAATAAATTGGCTAAAGTCCTTAAAAAATACAACATCAGGACATTTTTCACTACACTCCCTAAAGTCCATTCTCTTATAAGCCATCCGAAGCCTATTCATCACAACCTGAAATATCTAGGTGTATACAAGTTATGGTGCGATTGTAATATTCCTTATTTTGGACAGACTAACAACTACATATAGAGGAGCATAAGAGAGACATCTCCTATAAAAGATCACGTGCATCTGCGCTATCCAGTCATGCTCTTTTCTCAAACAATCCTCATGATAATCTACAGGGTCACTCAGTTTGCTGGGATAAATCCAAAAACATTTTTCGCTGCAGTGATGAATTTGGAAGGAAAATCATGGAGTCCAGAGAAATCCTCCTTAATCCATAACATTTGAACAGCAATTTGAGTTACAACATCCCTGATAGCCATGCTGTAGTTGTTCAATGGTGTTCACGAGAACTTGCAAGCATGCATGCAACAAACAACAGTGCATTAGATAGAACAACTTGAAAAATACAACGTTTTCTGTGTCAATTATGTATTGCATTTTTTGCCTGTAATTCTCAGTTTTTTGTAACTTCAATTTTTATTATTGTGTTCTACCTTTAGTGGATACCTGATGAAGGCTGTAAAAGGCTGAAACTAGTTGTATAATTTTCATTAAAACATAATATTTTATCTCAGTTTAAAGTCATTAAATATTTATTCTTTAAAAAAAAAAAAAAACTATATATATATATATAGTTTTTGATTATATATATATATATATATTTTTTTTTTTTTCAAAAACTATGGCCTTTAAAGGACAAGATCCAGCAAGAACTAAAATAGTATTAGATAACAAGATCTTAGAACAGGTGAATTCATTTAACTACCTAGGATGTATGATCACTTATGAAAATGAAAAAGATATAAACATAAAAATTGCAAAATATTTAAAAATAACAGGAGTAATTAACTCTATATTTAAACCAAACCTAGTTCAAAAACAAACCAGGCTAAAAGTATACAATACATTAGCCCTACCGGTCTTAATTGGAAGCGAAATCTGTACAATAAAACAAAAAGACAAACAAAGATTAACAACAGCAGAAATGAAGTTTATGAGAAAAACTGCAAAGTATACCCTATTTGATCACAGAAGAAACAAAGATATTATGAAAGAATTAAACCAGGAATCAGTAATAGAAAAAAATAAAAAATATAAACATAGATGGATGAAACACGTTCAAAGAATGAAAACAGAAAGATTACCAAAACAAGCCTTAAAGTACAAGCCATTAGGAAAAAGAAAACCAGGACGTCCTCTTAAACGATTCAACGATGACATCATACGTATCAAGGCCTAAATCCTTGATACGTATGATGGTGATGATGATGATATATATATATAAAACATTAATAAAAATGCAAAAAAAATTCTTAACCTACCCACGATATTAATGTACTCTCATCATCATCATCATCATCAAATTCCTGCCATGTACCCTCAAGGGGTGTACAGGGTATGACAGTACTAGATGAAAAATTTACATCATTACTAACTTCCTATCTACAATTTTCCTCCAAATCAATCTGTTACTTGTCAAGACTCCAACATTATCAGATCTTATATTTCTATCGTCTAACGCACTTTGTAGCGTATCAATCCACCTATATCTTGGTCTTCCTCTGGGTCGTTTTCCTGCCAACCTGGCAGAGAACACTTGTTTTGCTAATCTTTCCTCTCCCATTCTATTTAAGTCACCATACCACCTGAGATTAGCTCTGCTAATGCATTCCTGGATGCTGACAATGTCAAGTTCTTTCCTAATATCCTCATTTTTAATATGATATTGCCATTGATGCCATCTGTTCACGCCTCTAATCTTCCTCAGGACTCTCATATCTGCGGTCTCTAGTCTTTGGTCAAGTGTTTTACTTCTGACCCAGCTCTCAGATCCATAAGTTAAAACTGGTTTGAACACTGTCTTGTATACTGCTAATTTAGTGTTCCGACTAATTTCTCTCTTATTCCATATGAATTTATTCAATTGACTTCCCACCATACCAGCTTTGCTGATTCTGTTGTCTATTTCTATATTTAATTTACCATCTTCAGTAAAAATCGTGCCTAAGTAACTGAAATTTTTTACTTGTTCCACAGGTTCTCCATTCACAACACAGTTGACATTTTCAATGATTCTGCCTATTTTCATTGTCTTTGTCTTTTTATTGCTGACCTTCATACCATATCTATTACAACAGCTATTCAATTTAGTCAGAGAATCTTGCAGACTTTTAGCGGATTTATTTAGAAGTATAACATCATCCGCATAAAGCAAAGCGCTGACATTAACATCTCCAATTTTGATATCGGGTTTAATACCACTTTCCTTCATAATGTGATCCATATAGATAATGAATAACAGAGGGGATAATGTACATCCTTGTCTCACACCAGATTTAATATTAAACCATCTTCCTGTACTTCCTTCAATTCTAACTGCTGACTTACAACTCAAATAAAGACTAAGTATTGCTTGATATAATGCCCCATTGACACCATATAACTGCATCGTATTGAATAGCTTCTCTCTTGGCAACTTGTCATATGCCTTTTCCAAATCGACAAAACTTAAATACAGATCTTTGTTATATTCCCATGCTTTCTCGACTATTTGTCGTAAAGTGAAGATCTGATCCTGACAGCCTCTATTTGGCCTGAATCCAGCTTGTTCTTCACCAAGCTTTTCTTCCACAATTCTTCTCAACCGTTTCTCAAGTATACTTGCATAGATCTTGCCAGGAACACTCAGTAGGGAAATACCTCTGTAATTCTCACATTCAGTTTTATTTCCCTTTTTATATATGGGTACTATGAGAGCTCTACTCCAATCATCGGGAATTCGTCCCTCAGTCCAGGCTTTCTGAACTATGCAGTGCAGCCACTGTAAGACTTTTATACCACCATACTTCAGCATTTCTGGTCGAATATCATCTACTCCTGCTGCCTTTCCACATTTCAAGCCTTTGATGGCTTTTTCTACTTCAAGTATGGATATGTATTCCTGACTGCATGCCTGGTCAGTGTTTTTTATCACTGTGCTGTCATCACTGCTTGTTTCATTTAGCAGTTTTTCAAAGTAATTACTGCATACTTCAAGGATATCTTTTTCTCCTGTTTTCATGTCACCTTTATCATCTCTAACTCCTTTTACAGCACTCTTTCCTCCATTCCTAAGTTTCTTCAACAACCTCCAGAATATTTTGCCACCTTCTTGATATTTATTTTCTATATTCTTGCCAAAGTCCTCCCATGACTTTTGTTTAGCTAGTTTTACACACTGTTTAGCTTTCTTACATTTGTTTCTGTATTCTGTAAGAGTAAAAGCTGACTTATTTGCCAGGAACTTTTGATATGCTTTCTTCTTTTCCTTCACTGCCTCTTTAACTTCCTGTGTCCACCAGGGAGTTCTGATTTTTTTATCCTTGCACACAACCTCACCACATGCCTCTCTGGCAGAATCAATCAATGTTTTCTTCAGAGTTTGCCACTGAATCTCCAAGGTTTGATTCCTGTTCTCAAACTCTTTCATTTTTTCTTCAATAATCTTTCTGTATTTTAGTCTGCAGTTCACATCTGAGAGCTGCTCAACTTTTATTCGCTTTAAAACTTTCTTACATGTTATTCTTTTCAATATGAAATTCAATTTTATCCTGCTCAAGACTAAATAGTGATCGCTTCCAATTTCAAATCCTCTGTACACTCTGGTGTCCTGCACCAGGGAGAAAACATCACTATCAACAATAACATAGTCAATGAGACTTTTCTTATTCCTAGCCTCTTCTCTCCATGTGAATTTGTGCACATTTTTATGTTGGAACATGGTGTTAGTAATAACCAGTCCATGTCCTGAGCAGAAATCCAACAGATATTTGCCATTATTATTAGCTTTGCTCTTTTCTCCAAATTTTCCCAAAATATTTCTGTATGTCTCACAATCATTTCCTACTCTGCTATTTAGATCCCCAACAAGGACCAAATTTTCCTTTTTCATTGTGTCAGTTGCTTTTTCTAAAGCGTCAAAAAATTCCTCCACTTCTACCTTAGTAGAACCTTCTGTGGGACCATAGGCACAAATATGTCTCATTGTCCAGTTCCCCATTCTCATATTTGCCCACATTACTCTACTTGAGACTGACTGCCATTCAAGGAGATTAGCCTCGTATTTTGTGTTGAATACTATGGCTACTCCTTCTTTTCCTTGATTGTCATTGCCTGAATATAACATTTTGTATTTATTGCTCAGAAAGATCTCACCAGTTTTGGTCTTTTTTGTTTCAGTCACCCCTATTATGTCGATCTGGTACTTATCTAATTCCTCAGCAAGCTCCATTTCTTTGCCATTCAGGCTTCTTACGTTGATAGTACCGATCTTTAACTCTGGTGATGTTGAGTTGGGGTTTGTTTTCAGATTTGTTCCAGTAGCTGACTTTTCGCTGTTCGCCCTGGTTCCCTGGCGAAAACAACGGGGGCCTTGTTTAACCGGGCGACGCCCCAGCCGGCATGAAATTTTGTCATGTTGTACCATCATTTTTTATTTTGGTTTAACCAATAAGAATACAATTTGGTCGGCTAAATCCCAAATTGCCAGCCCATCCTCGTTCGTTCAGTATCAAAGTAGATACCCAACAGGGTGCACCACGAGAAGGTGAGGATTGGACATTAGGTCAGAAGCCCTGGTCGGTTCTCCGCATTCCTTTAAAGGCTATGTGGAGGTCTCCTCTCAGTTATACAGCTTTGACCCTTAAGCACCCCATTAATGTACTCTAGATTTGCAAAAAAAAAAAACTTGCATGGTTACATAAAAAAATAACTTGTTTACAAATAAGAATAGATAGGAAATTATTGATATGGATAAGAGGACAGTTAATGAAGAGATAACAAACAGTAGTTTATTCAGCAGTAGAGTCCAGTAGAAGGCCTGTTGAGTAGTGGTATGCCTCAAGGTTTTGTACTTGGGATCACTACCAGGGGCGAATGCTGGTCTTGAAATTCACGCTTGCTCTTGTTATCATTCAGGGAGTGAGAGGTGTGATTAAAGTCTGATTAATGGAATAATGAATTACTGACCATTTAAAACTATATATTTAGAAATTTATGTACATTTAATCATACAAATACAACATTTATTTTACAAATGATATTCTATATTTTTCAGTTTAGCTACTTGAATACAAATTCTAACCTATGGTTCTTCTTTATGAACTGGTTAATAACATCGTCATAAAAATTTGGTTGTAACTTAATTTTCCCAAGCAACACGCACACTTGTAAAGGCTGGCTGAAGCTCACTGGCTAGAGCTACTTTGACTGCATATAGCCTTATGTTTAAGACGACGTGAAGGGAGCGGATATGGCTATGCGTGCACATGAAATCACAGTGCTGCAGCGAGGACTTTGAAGCTCCTACAACCGAGCAAGCCAAGATAGCTTTGACTAGACTGCGTTGTGTATCAGCCTTCAATACACAACGCAGAGCTCAATTATTGCCGCGCATGCTTAAGATGTCTTCTGCCTACAAAAATAAAAGCCTAAATGGAATGCTTATAAATGCATGCATTTATTAACAAATAAATATTACTTCTTTCTCAATTAATGAGCTTGGATTATATTACTTCTTTCTCAGTTAATGAGCTGAATTCTCCATAGCAAGCATGAAGAATTCAGCACGGGTCACTACTGTTTAATGATATAGGAAAGATCCAAGGGGAAATCATTCAGTTGTTTGCCAATGATGCAAAATAGGGTACAGCAATAGTCAATAAAGATGATGATTAAAATTTTACAGGATGACTTAAATAGACTGGCAGTTTGGGCTAAGGAGAACAGATATCAGTTTTATGCAACAAATTGCAAAGTTTTGTATTTTGGGGTGAAAAGATTACTAATTGGGTATCATATTGATGCAACTGTACTGCAATAATTTGATGAAGCCAGGGATTTGGGAGTTTTGATGGATAGGAAGGTGAAGTTTAGAGGGTGTAGTGCAAAAGTGACTAAAACAGCTGGTTGGATTACTTGGTTACTGAAGAACACCCTGACAGGAAGAAATAAACAGGTTATTATACCTCTTTATAAGGCCTTGATAAAGCCTCATCTTGACTTCTGTGCACAGATCTAGTCACCTCAGTTTCTTAGGGATTAGGAGGGAGTAGAGAGGAGATGGAGGCAGGTAATGAACTTTATGAGGATAGTTTCAAGATTTTTGGGTTACAGAAATTGGTTGATAGATGGAAAAGGGGTAATTTGATTGAAACATACAAATTACTGAAAAGTTTTTACAGGATTAATACAGAGGAAACTTTTTCAGAATGGTGCCATGAATGTGAATACGTTCAAAGCGAAGCATGATGGGTCTGGCATGAATGTTGGAGTGGTTAACGTATTGGAAAAGTTAGTTAAAGGTAAAATCTAACATTGGGTCAATTGGGATAAAATACTTCTTAGTGAGCAGTACCGGTATAACATTGTGAAGGGTAAGTCCTGTTTAGTAATTTATTTACATTTCATAATAAAGTGACAGCAAAACTGGATGAACAAAATGGCTAAACTATGATACTACTGGACTTTGCAAAGTCATTGGACAGAATACTTTAAATTTAAGTGGGAGAAGTGGTAGCTGGCCTGGGTGGCTGAGTGGTTAGCGCATCAGCTCTCCAACCAAAAAGGCTGCAGGTTCGAATCCCGTCATGGGCATGGATGTTTGTGATTGTCTTTAAAATTACTAGTGATGGTGGTGTGTGCGGTAGATGCCGCTGGTGTAGTTGTGGTTCGTTGTAGTTGGTGGATTGAGACAGAGTTGCTGGTGGAGACAGAGAGTTGTAGAGTAGCTGCCCTCCCTTGATGAGTGTTTGGACTCCCTGGAGGTGTCATGTAATAATAATAATTTAAATATTAAATATTAAATATTTTGTAATTTGAAATTGTAATTAAAAACATAAAATTTTTAGTATAGTTGTAGTAGTTCTTAGTACTTGGTTCTTTGTAAACTATTTGAATAATGATGGCAGCCGGAGCTCAGTTTGCTATTGGCTTGTCACCAAGTGCAGTTGGTCGATTGGTAGAGTCTGCTACTAATGGCTCATGCAAAAAGTTAAGCAAGTTTGAGTACAATTAGTAGTTGTTACACTTTTTGGACATCCTTCACGTGGATCATCTTCAAGGCTGGTACAGCCAAGTTTAAACTCGGCAGCCCATTTCTTAATTGTTGAAAATGAAGGAGAAGAGTGCCCATAAACTTTTATGAACTTCAAATGAATTTCTTTTGGCGTTAAACCTTCTTTTACAAAGAATTTTATAACCACACGATACTCAATTTTATCCATTTCAAGGGATACAGACAACACTTTTGCTTCAGACATCTGTAAAAAACAAACAACTTGACAGAATGACTTCAATTTTACATGGATGCTTATGGCAGATCTACCAACTTAGAAAAAAAAATCATACCGATAGTGTTGCCATCTATGGTTGAGGCCAAGAACTTTTCAGACCACCCTCATATGGAAATTTGTAGTATGCAGTGCTTGTGGTATGTATGCATCCCAGGAGTTGGATATGTGGCAGGTGAGAGATCAGGGAGTGCATATATGCAGAAAATGTAGGAAATGGGAATTTCCTACATTAGCTGGAGATTAATATAACAGACCTCGGCAGTATTGCATCAGAGGCGGGAGAATACTGACCTAGAACGATGAGTAGCATGAGAGGTGAAGATAATGAGTGGAATGTAAATGAAAAATAAAAGTGGGAGTGTGGAAAGTTTGAATCATTGTGAAGGTTTGGGAGATAATCTTAGTTGGGAGGATGAATGGCGAGCAAGAGTGAGTAGCTTGCAGAGAGAGAAAGAGAGAGAGAGAGATGGAATGTCTCGAGTATATGTTGAGAAGCGTGAAAGAAGAGATTAAGTGAATGGAAGAGGAGAGAATAGAAACAGTAGAAGAGAGGGAATGAGGAAAAGATGCTGGAACCAAGGATAGAGAGATGCCAGTACAGCAGGTAAGTAGGGGAACAAAGAAAGAAAGTGTTAGAGGAGGGGGGAGGGGTATGAAGATGAGCAAGGAAATAACAGAGTGGTAAGAGGTGTGATGTATGGAGACCCAGTGATATGTGGTGTGCAAGATACTATGCCTAAGGAGTGTATGCCTGGAGGATTGATAGAAAGTGTGGCTATGGCAAATAAGTGGGGGTGAAAGGATGGATGAGATGATTGTGATAGTGGGCATAAATGACTTGAGAGTCAGTGTGAATTGGGTGGCAAGAGATCTGAGGTTCAAATGCTTGAGGTTGTATGGAAGAAGTCTCAGAGGGAAGATCGTGTGTGTGTGTTGCCCAGGTATGATAATGAAGAGTTGAGGAGAAGAGCATTAATAATGAATAGTATGATAACCAGAGTGTATCAATAGAGAGGCTTGAATACGTAAATGCTTGGAGGGCATTTGAGGACAGAAAGAATCTGTATGGGAGAGATGGCTTGCATTTGAATGAGGAAGGACATAGGCATCTGGAGAGAATTCTGTTCTCTGAATGAGTTAGTGTGTCAGTGCAGGGAAACTAGAATTATCAGGGTGGATGATAGCAGGGGTGGCCTCTTGTGGGAATAGGTGCTTGGGAAAAGGGGAATGCATCAGATAATGCTGAATCCAGCGGAGTCTTGAGGGAATAATGATAAGTACAGAAACAGTGACATTTTTATTCTTTATACTAATGCCAGGAGCATCTGGAATAATGGAGATGAATTGGTGGTGCTGATAGCTTCAGACTGTCCAAAGGTTATTGGGATCTCTGAGACATGGTTGACAGAAGATGAAATACTAACAGGAATAGAAGTAGCAGGATGAAGCATTTTTGCAACAGAATAGGAAGAAAACCTGGTAGTGGAGTGCATTTATGATTAAAGGCACTCCACTACCAGGGGATTTGGATGGCAATGTCACTAATAGTTTTGAAATCATGGGGGGGGGGGGGGGGCAAAACATGATATTTAGTGAGATATTGCTACAACCCACAGAGCATAGGGGTGGGGTGAGGAGCAGGAAATGTTTAGGCAGTTGAGCTTGGCAAGTGCAAGAAGAATGATTGTTATGGGAAATTTTAACTACAGCAGCATAAATTGGGAAGAGGAAACTGCATATAGTGATAAGAGAATTGAATTTGTAGAATTCTTGAGGAACAAATGTCTTAGGCAACATGTACAAGGAGGAATATTAAGTTCGAGAGTTTTATTTCGTCATAGCATCAGAAAAGCTGATTGTAACTGAGATGGCATATCTGCCCACAGTTGGAGAGAGTAACCATGTGATTTTGACTTGGAACATGAATAGGCATCTAGGAGTATCGAAGAGAGAGGAATGTATGTGGAATTATAAGGTAGATGATTATAATAGTCTTAGATATTAACTTGGGGCAGTTCCATTGAAGGAGGAATTGGAAGGGCGAGATATCATAGTGCTTGGAAAATTGTGGAGGAATATTTATTAGCAGCAATAGTAAGATATACACCACGAGTGAAGAAGAGGACACAATTTGGTGTAAAGTGGATGACAAACATGAACTGCAAGTTAAAAAGAGGTTATGGAAGAGATATAAGAAGAGGGGTAAAGAGCAGATGCATGAAGAATATAAGACTCATAAGACTCAAGCCAGGAGAGTGACTAGTACAATATGGAAGGCAAAACTGGAACATGACAAGAGATTGGCCCTGAGATCCAAAGAAAATCCTAAGGAATTTATTTGCTATGTGGCCAGTAGGAGGAGGAAATGATTGTAGAAGAATGACATTGTTGGATACAAATGAGAATAAAGTGACTGATGCAAAAGACATAGTGGAGTTGTTCAGTGAACTCTTTACTGAGGTATTTCATTATGGAGAAATAGGTTTTAATATTAGTAGGATAGGGCAGGTTCTTGGTTTAAAAGTGCAAGAGGAGAGTGTGTTTCAAATACTGTGTACTCTGGATGTCAATAAAGCAGTGAGATTGGATGGAATTTTGCCATGGGTTTTTAAGAGAATATGCTAAAGAACTGACAGCTCCATTGACCTCGCTTTTCAGTGAAAATCTGGCCAAGGGAAAGGTACCCCAAGGAGTGGAAGGTGGGTAAGATAGTTCCATTGCATAAGGGCGGTAGCAGACTTGAAGTGTCAAATTGTAGCCCAGTTTGTGTTTCATCAGTAGTTAAGATCTTGAAGAAATTAGTGAGTAAACATATACAGCTTTGGACAGTTGAGGGTAATGTTATCTGTGAGAGTCAACATGGATTTGTTAAGGGGTGCTCTTGCTTTAGTAATATGGTTGCCTTTTATGATGCAGTGACAAGAGTGGTTGATGAAGAAAAGGCATATTTTACCCTTTTTTTTTTTTTTGGATTTTGCAAAGGCATTTGACTGGGTACCACATGATAAGCTGATATTCAAGTTGCTGCACATGGGGTTTAGATGTCAGGTTAGTGAAGTGGATTCAGGATTGGCTATATAATAGGTCTTAGAAAGTTGTGTATGGAGTGGGAGGCAATATCAAGGAGGCAGAAGGTTACAAGTAGGGTTTAACAGGGCTCACTACTGCGACCTGTATTGTTTAACCTTTGTATCAATGATATTGATACAAAGGCATTTGACTGGATAGATACTGTGAGAATGTAATCGCATAGTTGTGTGGACATGATGTTTAGGGCCTCCCTCGATGAGTCTAAGGACTCCTGGAGTCGCCCGAAATAATAATAATAATAATAATATTGTCAATGGATTGCAGGGAGATGTTCAGTCGTTTGCAGATAATGTAAAGCTGGGAAGGTATTAGTATTAGCTCAGATATGGTAGCCCTGCAAGAGGATTTGAACAAACTTGACAGATGAGCAAATGAATGAGGGGAGGTCAGTTTAATGCAGAAATGTTAAAGTCTTGAAGTTTGGGATTCATTGGGAGGTTGCTTAATCTTTTGGAGGAGCTGTACTGGAGGAAGTAGGGGAGGCAAGGGATCTGAGTATGATGATTGATAGAAACCTGAAATTCAGGGAACATATTGCAAAAGTGGCCAAGGTAACTCAGAGGTTTGCTGCAATACTGAGATGGACACTGACCTGTAGAGATAACAATTTTCATTCCATTGTATAAAGCCTTGATCAGACCACATTTGGATTATTGTTCTCAGATTTGGTCCCCAGAATTTGAAGAGGATAAATTAACTGTGGAAAGGGTGCAGAGGGATAACAAAGATGGCATCAGAACTGTATAATGTTGGTTATAAAGACAGTCTGAGGGAATTTGGGCTGCAGAGTTTGGTAGATAGGAGAGGTGATATGATTGAGACTTTTAAACTGTTGAGAGGTAGTTACAGCATTGACACTGGGGAGTTCTTTTGCTTGGTGGAACAGGGGAAAGGAGCGAGGAAGGGGTCATTCCTGGAAGTTAAAAAAAGAAGCTGTGAGCAAGAGGATAAGGAGTGGTTTCTTTGCATGGAGAATGGTTGAGCCATGAAGTGCATTGCCTGATAGAGTGGTGAGAGCATGAACAGTCAATGAATTCAAGGAGTGGTTTGATAGACCGTGTTTGCTAGGATGGGCTTCCCACGTGAGTCTTTTGACTCCATGGAGGCCTGAATCATAATAATAATATACCACATGTAAAACTATCACAAAAGTTGGAGCAAATAGAAATTGATATAAAGCTAGTAGCATGGATATGAGGATAGCTGACTGACAGACAGGCACCTGAGAGTAGTATATGATGAAGTGGAATCTAAGAGAATGAGGATAACTACTGGCGTACCTCAGGGTTCTGTATTAGGAACACTACTCTGTAATTTTTATATTAATGTTATAGAGAAAAATTTAAAGGGAGGATATTATTATTATTATTACGGGTATCTCCATGGAGTCAGTAGACGGTAGCAGACTTGAAGTGTCAAATTGTAGCCCAGTTTGTGTTTCATCAGTAGTTAAGATCTTGAAGAAATTAGTGAGTAAACATATACAGCTTTGGACAGTTGAGGGTAATGTTATCTGTGAGAGTCAACATGGATTTGTTAAGGGGTGCTCTTGCTTTAGTAATATGGTTGCCTTTTATGATGCAGTGACAAGAGTGGTTGATGAAGAAAAGGCATATTTTACCCTTTTTTTTTTTTTTGGATTTTGCAAAGGCATTTGACTGGGTACCACATGATAAGCTGATATTCAAGTTGCTGCACATGGGGTTTAGATGTCAGGTTAGTGAAGTGGATTCAGGATTGGCTATATAATAGGTCTTAGAAAGTTGTGTATGGAGTGGGAGGCAATATCAAGGAGGCAGAAGGTTACAAGTAGGGTTTAACAGGGCTCACTACTGCGACCTGTATTGTTTAACCTTTGTATCAATGATATTGATACAAAGGCATTTGACTGGATAGATACTGTGAGAATGTAATCGCATAGTTGTGTGGACATGATGTTTAGGGCCTCCCTCGATGAGTCTAAGGACTCCTGGAGTCGCCCGAAATAATAATAATAATAATAATATTGTCAATGGATTGCAGGGAGATGTTCAGTCGTTTGCAGATAATGTAAAGCTGGGAAGGTATTAGTATTAGCTCAGATATGGTAGCCCTGCAAGAGGATTTGAACAAACTTGACAGATGAGCAAATGAATGAGGGGAGGTCAGTTTAATGCAGAAATGTTAAAGTCTTGAAGTTTGGGATTCATTGGGAGGTTGCTTAATCTTTTGGAGGAGCTGTACTGGAGGAAGTAGGGGAGGCAAGGGATCTGAGTATGATGATTGATAGAAACCTGAAATTCAGGGAACATATTGCAAAAGTGGCCAAGGTAACTCAGAGGTTTGCTGCAATACTGAGATGGACACTGACCTGTAGAGATAACAATTTTCATTCCATTGTATAAAGCCTTGATCAGACCACATTTGGATTATTGTTCTCAGATTTGGTCCCCAGAATTTGAAGAGGATAAATTAACTGTGGAAAGGGTGCAGAGGGATAACAAAGATGGCATCAGAACTGTATAATGTTGGTTATAAAGACAGTCTGAGGGAATTTGGGCTGCAGAGTTTGGTAGATAGGAGAGGTGATATGATTGAGACTTTTAAACTGTTGAGAGGTAGTTACAGCATTGACACTGGGGAGTTCTTTTGCTTGGTGGAACAGGGGAAAGGAGCGAGGAAGGGGTCATTCCTGGAAGTTAAAAAAAGAAGCTGTGAGCAAGAGGATAAGGAGTGGTTTCTTTGCATGGAGAATGGTTGAGCCATGAAGTGCATTGCCTGATAGAGTGGTGAGAGCATGAACAGTCAATGAATTCAAGGAGTGGTTTGATAGACCGTGTTTGCTAGGATGGGCTTCCCACGTGAGTCTTTTGACTCCATGGAGGCCTGAATCATAATAATAATATACCACATGTAAAACTATCACAAAAGTTGGAGCAAATAGAAATTGATATAAAGCTAGTAGCATGGATATGAGGATAGCTGACTGACAGACAGGCACCTGAGAGTAGTATATGATGAAGTGGAATCTAAGAGAATGAGGATAACTACTGGCGTACCTCAGGGTTCTGTATTAGGAACACTACTCTGTAATTTTTATATTAATGTTATAGAGAAAAATTTAAAGGGAGGATATTATTATTATTATTACGGGTATCTCCATGGAGTCAGTAGACTCATCGCGGGAGACCCAAACTAGCAAAACAATATCTGTCATATCTCTTCTTGAATTCATTTACAGATGAAGAGCTCACAACAAAGTCAGGCAATGAATTCCACTCATTCACCACCCTCCAGGCAAAAAACCTTGTTCTGACACCTTTGTTTACCACACTCTTCTTTAATTTCCAGAGATGACCTCTTGTTCTTCCATCACTATCACACAGCTGAAACATTTCCCCTGCATCAATCCTATAAAAACCTTTTAGTAATTTGAATGTTTCTATCATATCCCCTCTTCTTCGCCTATCAACCAATTTCTGCAATCCACAAGCTCTCAATCTATCAATGTAGGGAGCATTTTTTATATCACTCACCAACTTGGTCACTCTTCTCTGAACCCTCTCCACAGCCTCCTCATCTCCAAGGAATCCAGGTGACCAGACCTGAGCACAGTAATCCAAATGTGGAAGTATCAATGCTTTATAAAGGGGAATAATAACCTCTTTATCTCTGGATGTCAGTGTGTTCCTCAACAACCAAGTAATCCTATGTGCAATCTTGGACACCTTAGCAATGTGTCCTCTGAACTTCATCTCCTTATCTACCAATACCCCTAAGTCCCTAGCCTCATCAATCTCTTGGAGTACCTTTCCATCTATGTAGTACACAGCTGGTAATCTTTTAATCCCAAAATGCAAGACTTTACACTTTTCCACATTGAACTGACATCCATTTTCTTTTGCCCATTTTACCAGCTTATTTAAATCCTCCTGCAAACTTTCAACATCAGCTTGATTTTTTATTGCACTACACAACTTTGCATCATCAGCAAACAACTGAATATCTCCCTTTAAGCCGTTTCCTATATCATTTATATACAAATTAAACAACATTGGCCCAAGCACAGAGCCCTGAGGCACACCACTGGTCACCTGCCTCATTCTGGACTCGGCTCCTCCATACACCACCTTATGGTATCTCTCCCTGAGCCATTCTCCTATCCATATCACCAATTTAATATCCATTCCCATCTGCTCCAATTTGCGTAACAGTGTTCTATGGGGTATCCTGTCAAAAGCCTTAGCAAAATCCAGAAGTACCACTGTGTAGCCAGTTCCTTTGTCCAACTCTGATGTTATTCTATTATGGATAGTTAATAGATTGCTAAGGCAGGATCTACCTTTAACAAAACCATGTTGGCCTCTATAGAGTATCATATCCTGATCCACCCATTCTTGAATTTTGTCTTTAACCAACTTTTCCAATACTTTTACCACTACTCCTGAGATGGTGATTGGTCTGTAATTCAATACTGCAGTTTTAGAGCCACCCTTATGCAAAGGAACCACTTTGCCTAACTTCCACTCCCTAGGGACCATACCAGAGTTCAAACTTAAATTAAATATCCAGGTAAGAGGGGTTGACAATTCATTTGCACATTCACGCAACACCCGAGCTGATATTCCATCTAAGCCTACCGCAGTGTTTGCATTTAAGTTTCGCAATATATTTAATACCTCTGATTCTTTAGCTTCAATTCTCACATTAGGTATTGCTATAGGTATAGAGATATCCTCACTTGGGTGATAGACTTTTGAGAAGTGATCACTCAGTAACTCGACTATTACATCTGATTTTGTCACCTCAATACCATCAGCACCCACTAAGGTTATCCTTCCGAAGTCATTCTTCCTCTTACTTGCCACATAGCGGAAGAACTCTTTGGGATTACCCTTGATCTCTTTGGCTAAGGTCTTCTCATAATCTGATTTAGCTTTTCTTACTATGCTGGTAACCTTCCTAGCTTGAGCCTTGTACTGCTCATGGGTGTCCTGATCGCCCTTCTCCTTGTAAATTCTCCATAACATTTTCTTTTTTTGTAGTTCAAGCTTGATACTACTGCTCATCCATCTAATGCCTGCCTTGTTTGACCTCCTGACCATGGGGACACAATCTGATATTGCTTTCCTCAGATACCCGCTGATTTTATCCCAAGCACTGCTAACATCTTTCCCTTGCAATATGTTCTGCCATGGGATGGCTGCAAGCTCACTCCGAAGCTTGTTATAATTGCCTAACCTGTAGTTTCGTACATACCCCTTCTTAATAGAAAAATCCACAGATTTTGCAACCTCCCAAGTCAATACCACATGATCGCTTTCACCAACTGGAGGTAACGAGGTCACCTTACTTATGCATATAACCTCTGAACCAATAACCAGGTCCAACACTCTCACACCACGTGTCCCTTCAGTTACGTGCTGTTTCAAGTAATTATCTCGTAGCAGATGTATGAACTCCATTTCCTTTTTGCTACGTGATATTTCCTCCTTCCAATTGATATCACCATAATTAAAATCCCCCATAATAATCACTAAGCCTTCACTCATTGCACTAAGTTGCTGATGCATGAATTCAATATCTCCCCCTGTACTCCCTGGCCTATAGCAGCATCCCCAATATTCAGTTGTTTTGCTGATGATGCAAAGCTGGTGAGGGCAATAGTTGATAAGTGTAAAAGTAAATATCCTGCAGGATGATTTGACTAAATTGGCATTGTGAGCAGAGGATAGTGATTATGTTTGATGTTTCAAAATGTAAGTTATACACTTTGGGTTGAAAAGGTTACATACTGTGTATCACTTTGATGGTACTGGATTGCAAAAAATTGATAAGGGTAGGGACTTGGGAATAATAGTGGACATAGAGTTCAAGTTCAGAGGCAATAGTGCAAAAGTTGGTAAAATAGCTCAAAGAATTACTTGGATGTTGAAAAACATGCTAACAGTAAAGATACGGAAGTTATTATCCCTCTTTGTAAGATTATTACAATATGATTCGGCCACATCTTGACTGTTTTGTACAGATTAAGTATTCTTGGGGAATAGGAGGTGGTGGAGAGGATTCAGAGACAAGTAACCAAGCTGGTGACAGGTCTATCCAGAAATAGTTTGTGGGTGCCCTGACTGAATAAATTTAAGGAAAAGTATGATAGGTTTTGTGTGTATAAACGTTAATGTGGGTCTTCCATGATGAGTCTCCAGAGACTCCATGGAGATATTATATAATAATAATGTTTAGGGCCTTCCTCAGTGAGTCTATGAGCTCTGTGGAGTTGATCATGTAGTAATGATAATAATTAAATGAACTCATGGTAGGTGCATAATCAAATACTAAATAGAGCTAAAGACTTCAATTTGGTATAAATAAAATATTAAAATGGAGGATGTTTGGATCCATACATGCTTTATAGCCAGATGCCTCTTAATGTTTCTGCCTGGTCTTTGATGAGAACCAACAGTTTGAAACATGTTAGGCTAGTGAAAGCTAATTTGTCATGTGGGTTCCTGTGCAGAGTTTGTGTCTTAAATAGTACAAAGCCAAAGCAACTCCAATGACAAGGGTTTTATTCTCATAAGCTCTCTGGAAAATTTCAAGAAGTTATCAAGTTTCTTTTATATTTAGCTATAAAACACAGAATGATCCAGAATTTCTTCCATTTTAACATCTTGTTTATAATATGTTTCTAGAAAAATGTAATTGTGTTATAATTACTGTATAAGAGCAGGCATTTAATGATTTAATAATTTCTTTATAGGGCATAAATGATCTACAGACAGAAGCAGACAGATCTGCTCAGAGATGTATTATAACTTCACTTTCCAAGCAGTTTCCCAGGGTAACAATTATTGGAGAAGAGGTACTGTTATTTAAATTTTTTATATGTATAACAAGTAAATTAAAGTAAATTTTTCTTCTTGTAATTTTGCCGTCACATCAAGAGAAGCAAATACTTAAGTATATAAATATGCAGATATAAAAAATTTCATTCATCAGGAAACCCTCCAAAATAATGGAAAAGAGCAAATAGTTATTCTTATTTATATAAAATGTAATAAAGGAGATTCCTGATAATTATAGTGAAATAATTATTTAGAATTCCTATTACAAAATATATAGCATAATATTAACCTCCCTATCAGCCAAGGATGAAATATAGTGAGACCAAATACTTGTTATCCATGTTATTTGATCCGTGTTACAGAATTGTATCAAGATTTAGCTGGATGTCTATGGACATTATAGCCGGTTGGGATGTTAAGTAAAGTAACAAAATATTTCCAAGGATTTAAAATCTGAAAGCACAGATTATGGTTTTAGAAAGGGGAATTCAGTATGGATCCAGTTTTTTGTCTAAAATTAATAATAGAAAAAATAAATGAATACACATTACATCTATTGATTTTGAAAAAAGCATTTGAATAAGGTAAAAAGAAACATTTTAATTAGCATATTACCAGAGAGACAAATATTGAATAGCATTCTAAGAGCTATTATATGCTTACATAAGGGGGACATGATAGAAGCATGCAAAGTCTAAGTATACTCCTATGTACATCTCCCACATCCAATGCTGCTGTCACATTATTATAATAAGTAAGTAGATTACTAAAGCATGACCTCCCTTTAGCAAATTCATGCTGTCCATCAAAAATAATACCATTGTTGTGAACCCAATTCTGGATCATGATTCTCACCAGCCTCTCCAACTCTTTAACCACACACCTGACACACAGATAGGCCTATAATTTGATGCTTGAATTCTGTCACCTCCTTTATGAAGCAGTGCAATCCTGCCTTTCTACCACTCATTTGGAACTTGACCCAATTTAAGACTCATATTAAACAAATATGTCAAGGCAGATGTCAACTTCCTGACAAATTCCTTCAAAATACGCAGTGATATATCATCAAGCTCCTCAGCCTTATTAACATCAAGTTTGCTTAATTCCCCATATACCTTTTCCTCACATTTCGTCTCTTCTCCTCCTCATCCATTTCTCTTAAACTCTCCATGGTGTCGCATTCATAAGGATGAAAGACCTTTATGAACTGCTCATTAAATATATCATCTATATCCTCCACAGCAGTTATCCTTATACCATTTTCTCCAATCAATGTCATTCTACCATAATTATTCTCTTTTTTGCTGATCATATATCGAAAGAACTCCCTAGGATTTTTTGGCATCATTAGCTAACTGCTGCTTATACTGAACTTTTGCTACCCTTACCAACTGAGTCACCTTCATTGCCTGTTCTTTGTATTCCTCTTGGAAATGATTATTACCACTCATCTTATGTTGCCTCCATAATGCCTTTTTTCTCTGTATTGCATGCTTAATCTCTTCATTCATCCATTTCACACATCTACCCTACCTTATTTAATCTTCTGACCTTTGGAATACATTTAGACATTGCTTCTACTAGGTAGTTCTTGAATATCACCCAACTTCTCATTCCATGCTACAGCTAATTTGCTTATACGTTTACTGGTTACTATCTCCACATTATCAGGTCTATAGTAATCTAACTAAATATTATATTCTATTCCACCTCTATCTCACACCATACTGCCACAGAACCACTGCTGCTATTTCTCCCTTTCAGCTCTACCTTGTATGGACATTACTCTTTTCTGTCATTAATAGCATTCCTCCCTATCTTTTTACCCTTTCTGTCTTCACAAAATACATCATCCCCTTCCATCTCTAAGTGAGACATCAGGATGTCTCGCTTATTTCAACAATTTGTTTATTTTTACATACATAATCTGGAACTAAGCTCTAGAGTACACTTTGATTTAAACTTGAAAATTTTAACAAAAAACATAAAAGAAAAAATGTTTTCTTTGCAGCATGTTCTAAAATAAAACACAACCCCATCTACAGAATCACACTTTTTTAACACTATGAAGAGCAATGTTGTACCTTCGGCAAGACACCTGAGAGACATCCCTATAAGAGAAAGTTGTATTTGAAGTTCTTTGGTTATTGGGGGGGGGCAAGTCATTACACATATTTTTACTCCCTGAGAACTTGACTGCTCTTTCCTGGTGTCATCATTGTCATGTAAGAGATAGTAGAACATTTTTAGTTGTCTGATGTAGTAATGATAAATTCTTGAATTCTTCTGAAAGTGAGGAGGAAGAGTCTTGGTCTCTTAAAGAGTTAAATTTTCACCTCTTTCAGTTTAGATATTTCATATAGGATAAATGCATGTGCAATATGAGAACAAGCTTTGGATGCTCTGTAATGGTCAGGATCATATGCAGACAGTGATTGCTTAAGTTTATGTACTTCAATAATTTCTGTCACATTTTGCATTGTGAGTTTTTTGTAGTCTCTGTATATATATATATATATATATATATACACACATACATACATACATAGAGGTTCTGATGCAACTTCTTTGTCGATGTTAAGAATTTCTTCTTAAAAGAGGATTATACCCAGTGTTGAACTATAAGGGACTCGTGTGAGTCCTTTGCTAAATTTTTCTCAAATTTGAGAGCTCCCTTGTTCTTCTTGTTTAATAATCTTATAGAACTAGAAAATACCACCGTGGAATGTATATATGCTATTATAATTGCTACTTTAAATTCATATGGATTTTCTGATAACTATTTAAAAAATCATTTCATTGCATTTTGTTCTGATGGAGCTAGTGTAATGTTAGGAAACAAATCAGGTGTTGCAATCAAACTTCTACAAAAATTTCCCAATGTTGTGATTTGGCGTTGCACTCATCGTTTACACTTAGCATCAGATGATTCAATAAAAAACATTAAAGAAATAAATCATTTTGAAATATTTATGGATAAATTATATGATTTTTATCATCAATCATCAAAAAATCAACGAGAAATAAATACAATTGCAAAAGACCTTGATATTGACATTTTAAAGATTGGCCGTGTGTTTGGACCACGATGGGCAGCTTGCTTTTTAAGCCGATTTCTCAATTTGGATTTTTTAAAAGATCTGGCATTAATGATTGATATACTACAGGAATTATCATATCTGGCAGAAGTTCTACAAATTTGCAATATAAGTATTATAAGGGCTAAGTTAAGCCCTTTTTTTTTTTTTTTGCTCGATGATGCGAGCCCTTTGTTAAAATTTTCATAGCTCACCACTGATTATACCTCTTCCAAATTCCAAAACTATCACTATTACCTCAAGGACAAAAGTTTTCTTGCTGTCCCACTTCAATTTCTTATTATTGTTGTGGTTTGGAAATCAGGTGCAATTTGAGAGAACAAATTTTTCTATGTGGTGAAAATGATGATTTCTTGCTCTTATTTTCCAAAAGCATATATGATATGATAACTCCTCCAGAATTCTCTCAAACTTAGCTTGCCTTCCCCATCAGTCATCACAAAAAAAAACATTGCTTGAATTTTCCTTTTAAAAGTCCCTATTGCTGAATTCTTATTTGGTTTGTGCAACAACTCTAATACCTCCTCTTCATACACCTGAGTTTCTTCATTCATTGGAGAGGTAGCAGTGAACTCAATGTTGCGTACACCAGGTTGATAGCTTTTAGTAAAATGGGCACTCAGTTGAACAACCTCTTCTACATCTGTCACCCTCACACCATCTGCATTCAGAAAAGTTATTCTTTCATATTCATTCTTTCTTTTACTTGCAGCATATCAATAGAATTCTTGGAGGTTGCCTTTAGCTTACAGAGCCAGTTTCTTTTCATACTTAGACTTAGTTTTCCATACAACAGTTGTGACTCTTCTGGCCTGCAACTTATAATTTTCATAATGGCCATCATCCTTCTGCTCACAGTATTCCTTCCACATCATCCTTTTCTTATGAATATCTTGCTTGATAAGATTACACATCCATTTTGACTCCTACTCTATTTATTCTTTGAACTCTTGGGACACATTCTGATATCACATCATTTAAGCATTGTTTAAATGCTTCCCATGCACTGTCAATATTTCCATCAAGCAACCGATCCCATTCCACTGAACGCAGTATACTTCTCAGTTGGTCATAATTTCCTGCTTTGTAGTTCAGCATGTAATCTTTTCTGAAGGGAATATTCATAAGCTTAGCCACTTCCCAAGTGGGTACAGCATGATCACTCTCACTAACCAGAGGCAGAATAATTGTCTTTACTGAAACACCCTCTGACACTATAATCAAATATAACATGCTTTGGCCTCAAGTTCCTTCTGTTACATGCTGCTTGAGAAAGTTGTCTCACAAGAGCTTGATAAATTTGGTTTCATCCTTCTTGTGAGATTTACTGCTACCCAATCAATGTTTGGATAATTAAAGTTGCCCATTATGATTACTCTTTTCGCATCGTCTTGATTTGGTGATGCATTTCTTCATCACTAGCAACTGATCCACCAGGTCTGTAACATCACCCCACTATGTATTTGATCGTATCATATTCCACCTCACACCAGATGGCTTCAACCTCACTGCCACACAAAAATACTCTAACTAGTATTACAATGATAGGTCTTGACACTAACAGGATTCAAATCATCCGCTATGATTAGCAGCATGCCCCTCCTCTTCTATCCTGTCTATCCTTCCTAAAACGATACCAGTTAGTATGTCTGATTCTGATAGCCAGGTCTCACATATGCCTAAAATCTGAGATCCCAACACATTGACCAAGACAACAAAACTCTACCCCTTTGTTTCTGATACTCCTGGCATTCGTATACAGACATAATAAGCTACCTGCATGTTCTTTTATATACTCTTGTCTGTTGTCTGCTTGACAAAGTTGGACAACTTGCAGATTTCTGTTCTTCTCTAGTGCCTTATACATACATGCCTTATACATGCCTGGTTCGGACTCATCAAATGTGCAAACTGTCTGGTAGACAGCTTTGCACATATTTGATGAGTCCGAACCAGATGAACACAAAGTCGAAATCATTCTCTCCTCATAATAATTTTCATGATAATGATCATTCCTGTTCATTAACATAGTTACATAACATTGTCATTCTTATGCTCATATTCTCACCATTCCTCTCATTTCTCTGATTCTCTCTTAGGTCTCATACCATATAGTTTTTCAAGACTCCTGATACCAAACACATTTAAGTGTTGATCATCCCTCTTATACAAATCCAATCTTCCCTCAAAACTCACTCCACACATCCAAAAATTCGCATCCATTCCTTCTACACAGCCTACTCATCGAATTGTTTGCCATCATAGCTGTTCTTAATTAATATCATACCAAGGTAATATACTCATGATTTTCACTTTCTCACTCTTCACTCTCGCTTCTTCCAACAACCTTTTATATCCTATTGAATGTATTTAGTAATATTTGTAGATCATCTTCATTTTCTGCTAGTAAGATTATATCATCAGCATATCCAGTTATTCTTAGTTTTTCATTTTTAAATCATATTCCACATTTTTCCATTTTGTTTACTTCTTTTATTATTTCATCCATCACTAAATTAAATAATGTGTGACTGGGACTTAACGAATTGTCTAATTCCTTTAGTCTGTCCTTGTTCTGTATTTATTATAAATTGTTATCTGTGTGTGTGTGTGTGTGTGTGTGTGTGTGTGTGTGTGTGTGTGTGTGTGTGTGTGTGTGTGTGTGTGTGTGTGTATATATTCTATAATATAAAATGATAAGCCCTTTTTTTGTAACTTTTTTTTTTTTTTGTCAAGTTATTTGAAACGTTTTGAAACTCAGGAGCTACCCTGGGTGTCGAGTCATCTGTTATACTGTATTACTAAAAACCTTGGTATTTCAGTGTCTAGCTACTCACTGAGGAGACCTCAAAAAAGGTTGAAACCGGTCTGGGTAGTGACCCCCCCCCCACCCCACACACACATACCCATAATGTATAACAGTATACATCTCTTAATGAGATGTGTTTTACATTATGGGAAATACTAAGAATAGTGATCAGAGCTTTAACCACCTTTACAACGAGTTGCCCTGGTGTTGAACTACCTTTAGACTTGAACTACGTTCAGGCGCAAACTTAACTGTTTTTCTTACTTGGGAGAAGGAGTAAAAAAACAAAGTTTATAAAATTGCTTGGTATCCTTAATATATATTATCCCCAAGGTAAAAACTTTGCGCACACACACACACACATATATATATTCTTAATTAGTTCGAAAACTTGCTTGGTATTTTTCTAATTTTCATTATGGTTATATCTTTTAATTGTTTTCTGTCAAATGCTTTTGTTAAATCAACAATGCACATATAAAGAGGTTTATTGTATTCAACTGATTTCTCTATTATTTGCTTTTATATAATTATTGCATCTATTGTTGGTCTGTTTTTTCCTAAATTCATGTTGCTTATCTGATAATTGAATATTATTATTTATATTTATATTTTATATCAGCAATAACTAATATGAGAATTGAAGTTAAGAAATCAGAGGTACTTAGTATATTGCAAAATTTAAATGCAAATGCTGCTGTAGGTTTAGATGGAATATAAGCTCAGGTGTTGCATGAATGTGCAAAGGAATTGTCAATGCCTCTTACTTGGTTATTTAACTTAAGTTTGAACTCTGGTATGGTCCCTAGGGAGGTGGAAGGAAGGCAAAGTGGTTCCTTTGCATAAAGATGGCTCTAAAACTGCGGTAGTTAATTACAGACCAATCACCATCTCAGGAGTGGTGGTAAAAGTATTGGAAAAGTTGGTTAAAGACAAAATTCAAGAATGGGTGGATCAGGATATGAAACTCTATAGGGGCCAACATGGTTTTGTTAAAGGTTGATCCTGCCTTAGCAACTTATTAACTTTTTATAATAGAATTACATCTGAGTTGGGCAAAGGAAATGGCTACATAGTGGTACTTCTGGATGTTGCTAAGGCTTTTGACAGGATACTCCATAGAATACTGTTGCGCAAATTGGAGCAGATGGGGATGGATACTAAACTGGTGATATGGATAGGAGAATGGCTCAGGGAGAGATACCAGAAGGTGATGTATGGAGGAGCAGAGTCCAGGATGAGACAGGTGACCAGTGGTGTGCCCCAGGGCTCTGTGCTTTGGCCATTGTTGTTTAATTTGTACATGACTGATATAGGAAATGGCTTAAAGGGAAATATGATGATGCAAAGTTATAAAGCACAATCAAAAATCATGCTGATGTTGAGAGTTTGCAGGATGATTTAAATAAGCTGGCAAAATGGGCAAAAGGTAATGGATATTAGTTCAATGTGGAAAAGTGTAAAGTTATTCATTTTGTGATTAAAAGATTACCAGCTGTGTACTACATTGATGGAACGGTACTCCAAGTGATTGATGAGGCTAGGGACTTGGGGGGGGGGGGTGTTGGTGGATAAGGAGATGAAGTTCAGGAGACACATTTCTAAGGTGTCCAAGATTGCACATGGGATTACTTAGTTATTGAGGAACACACTAACATCCAGAGATAAAGAGGTTATTATTCCCCTTTATAAAGCGTTGATACTTCCACATTTGGATTACTGTGCTCAGGTCTGGTCACTTGGATTCCTTGGAGATGAGGAGGTTGTGGAGAGGATTCAGATGAAAGTCACTAAATTGGTGAGTGATGTAAAAAAGGCTCCCTACATTGATAGATTGAGAATTGCAGAGGTTGGTTGATAGGTGGAGAAGTGGGGATATGATAGAAGCATTTAAATTACTAAAAGATTTTTATAAGATTGATGCAGGGAAATGTTTCAGCTGTGTGATAGAGATGGAAGAACAAGCGGTCATCCCTGGAAATTAAGGAAAAGTGTGGTTAACAAGGGTGTGAGAATAAGGTTTTTTGCCTGGAGGGTGGTGAATGAGTGGAATGCGTTGCCTGACTCAGTTGTGAGTTCATCGTCTATAAATGAATTCAAGAAGAGATATGATAGATATTGTTTTGATAGTTGGGGTCTCCCACAATGAGTCTACTGACTCCATGGAGATACCCGTAATAATAATAAAAAAATAATAATATTTACAGTTCATTTTGTGCATAATTTTAATGTAGCGCAGATCAGATTTATTACTCTGAATTTGTCTTGTCTCCTTTCTCAAAGATTAGTATTGTTAACCTCTTTCAGTAGTCATTTGGCATTTTTCTTCTTCAAATACTGTATTTAGAATATGTTACAGTTCTTTAGTTAATTGTTTCCTCCATATTTTAATAGTTCATTCCGTATCTTATCTATTATGGCTGATTTTCTGTTTTTAATTTCTTTAAAAGTTTGTTCATTATTTTTCTAGTGTTTCAAAAGTTATATTATCTCCTTTGAAAACATCATTATTGTTGATTATTTTATCTTTGTTCTTTTCTGCGTATTGATTTTGAAAATAATTTTTCCATTTATCCAATCCAATGTTTGTTAGCTTTATACTTTCATTAAGTTCTTTCTTCTGAGTTTGTATTATTTTTCTTTGAGCGCTGTAAAAATTATGCTCTAATTCTTTGGAATTGAATTAGAGGTCTTTAATTTGTTTTGTATATATATATATATATCTGTGAAATACAATTTTTATTTTCTTTCACTAAACTTTTTATCTCGTCTTTGAACCATTGTTTATTTTTAAATATTTTTTGTCTTAATGGTTCTTTGCTGCTTCATGTACATCTTTAAATACTGTCCATTTTATTTCTGCTGTTTGTTTGTTTTGTCTTGTTATGTTTCCAACTTACCTAACAGTCTTCTCTGGTATGGGTATATCTTTCATCCTGAAGTAATTCTATCCTGTATTTTGTTCTTCTCTGTATGTTTTGTTTTGTTTTATTCTTTAATAGTTTCATTTTTCCAAGAACAAGCTTATGGTCCCTTCCTATATCTGCTGATGTTAGAACTCTTACATCAATAATTTCTTCTGCCAGAATTTTGCCCTCTTGTATTCTTCCGTGTTATTTTATGTTGTATGATAAAAAAATGTGTTTTTTTTTCGTAATTCATTATTTGTACAAAACTGCAGATTCACTCTAATCATATTGATTACTTCCTCATTAAATCTTTGGCATTTACCTGGAATAGCTGTATTACCAATTCTTGCATTGAAATCCTCATATTTATTTTGTCTATTTTATTTTGAAGGTCTTCATAAAATTCTTCTATTTTGTATGGAAATTTCACTTGAATGAATCCTGCAGTATACTCAAGATCAAAGCAACTATCTGATGCATTGTTAACAAATAATAGAACCTTCTTTGCCAAGTTCTTAGTCTGGAGATATTGCTCTATTTGCATACAATAATTCATAAATCAATCTTGAAAATTTTTATTAGTCACACCTTTCAATTGATATTCTTAAAAATCATTGAAGTCAAGAATAAACGACATTCTTCTTGGATTCTCAAAAATAATGATAATGAGTAACTTCATTTTAAAGCCACTCAAACATTTGATCCCAATATCTCATCTCATCTTCCTTTTTCCCTCTTTTACCTTGCGGTGTCGAGAGTTTATTAATAATCATCGGACCTCAAACCGTTCACAGGATACTATGGTCAGCCCTATGTCCCGGTGTATCCTATGTCCATATTGTTGAGTTCTCAAGGCCGGTTTGCCTGCTTTCCGAATGAAAAACCCCAGGATAAACTGGGGAGAAAACCCTACTGTCCATGCCCAAGACCGGCTAACTTGGCTATGACTGAGGTCGATCCTTCAGCTCCTCACGTCATCGATGGGAATTGAACCTAGGACACTCCTTCCCCAGGCATATGGTTGTGAAGTGCACAGCCACTAGGCTAACTGTGCGGACGATCCCAACATCATCATTAGAAATTGTTTTAGTACCTTGCATATCTGGCAGCTTCTGCTAATCCTTTAATAATATATTCATAATCATCATCATGTGTCGTCTCCATTCAGGAGGTTGGCTGCCATGTCTCTCCACCAACTTCATTCCTGTGCCTCCCTTGCACATTCCCCATATATTAGATATGTCTGGTTCTTAAGATTGCTGCTCCAAGTAGTTCTTTGCATTCCTCATTCCCTCTTTCCCTGTACCATTCCTTCCAGGACTGTTTTTTGTAGGCTGTCATATCCAGGGCTGCATTTACCATTAGGCACATGAGGTGCAAGATGGAGGCCTCACTCTCTGGGGGGGGGCCTCATTTTAAACCTTACTCCTCACAAAGAACAATAAAAAAAACTGCATAGTTATAGTTGCAAAATAAAATACTTATTTTTAAATATTAAATTCATAATATAAAAACTAGAGGCTGCTGAAAAATTTGTGAGGCTTCCCGCTTCCATTTGAAATACATTGTTCTTTCAAAATGAAAAGAGCACTTACCTACATTACCTGGAATACATAGTAGCTACATTCTGTGGCCTACAGCAAGAAACGCAGTTACTTGTCGTTTGCGTGATAACTGGAATCTTAAGTTATATCAGACTAAATACCTATGAGTCATATTCATTTTGCTGCTTGTTTTTATCGTATAATTATAGTTTTTAATGCCAGCATAAAATAAGAAATTCTTTCATACTTTCTTTACTTCATATTGTATCACTTTGGAAGATCAATGTCACTATCATTTTTTTTTGCTAATTATTTTAATCGCCAATACATTTTAAAATTCTCCAAGAACTTGATTGAAGATAATTATTTTTGTCAAACAATTATTTTATAAATTCATGAAAATCCAAATCTAAAAATGAATACAGCCTCCACTGTTCTAAATTAAGTTTCCTATTTTATTCATAATCTTAGTTCTAAGGTTAGTTATCATACTTAAATCTTGAATTATATCATGTCATGCATAATTTTTATAACGTAATCTGTAGGTTTTTACATTTCAACTTTCTTGGTTTCCCTCCTAATCATTCACTACAAATCAAAATAAACGGCAGTTATGAAGTCAACTGTTATGTACATATTTTCGGGTAATTTTGATATTATGCGGCAGTTTTGAAGTAGTGATATTTTCCCTACAGTTTATCTTTTGAAACATGTGTAGGCGCATGCATCAAAATGAAATTTTATTTCCAAAATTTTCATAACAGAATTAATTCTCCTTTAATGGCTAACTCCCCCCTCCCAAAATTATCACCACACACACACACACACACAAATACTGCTAGATAACATGTGCGCACTTTCTTTTTGTTTGAATTCGTTATTTTTCCAAAGTAATTGTACTGTTGCAATTTTAAGCAAAAGACAAAGGCGTAGAATCTCTGATAAAATACCATTGGATATAAATTAAAAAGACTCACAATCGGAAACCCTGAGTAATGCAGTTTAACACCATTTGTTGTTCATAAAAAAAAATAAAAAAATCGTTGCTAAAATTAAAATGTGCGACCCATATAATCTTATTTTGCAAGGAAAGGAAGCAAAATGTCATATTTATTTCAATAAATGTTATTTAAAAAATATATTAATATTTGACATAATATTTCCAATGCAAACAAACATTGTGATTATTTATTTTTGCATATGTGAAATTCGTTTTTATTTGGGAAGAGACAATAAGTAAATTGTGCTGCAAAAAAGGGTCAATCCAAGAAATACAGTCACATATCTACAATAATTCGTTAACAGCAGGGGGGGTTGCATTTTAACAGATAGAATGCTGATGAAGTTTCATCAGCATTCTGCCTTTTTATTAGGTCAAAGGGATTTTGAATATGTTTGTGAACAGATATATTCAACATAACTTAGCCAGTTTTGTTGTAAAAAGTGCCGCATTTGAAGAAATATTAGCGACATAATAATAAAATAGCAAAATTCATAATGCTTCAGAATAACTTGATAATTTTGATAATACCAAAACAAGATGAGACACATCTGTAGAAATCTATTATTATTATTATTATTATTATTAGAGTCCTTTTAATTATGAACTCTATAAAAATATACTTAATAAATTTGTATTTTTGTGTTTTTAAATAAATAAACTAGTTTCATTTTGTCACAGATGGTTTTTGCTGGACTACCTGTACTTTTAGACTATTGTTCTTATTAATATTGTAAAAACTCGATTGTAGCTTAAATATTATTATTATTATTATTATTCCGGACAACTCCAAGGATTCGATAGAATCATCGAGGGAGGCCCTAACATCATGTCAAGAACAACTATTCGACGTTCACACAGTATCTGTCATACTTCACCTTGAACTCATTTACAGTCATGGCACCCACAACAGATTCTGGCAGCTTATTCCACTCATTCACCACTCTCCAAGTAAAAAACCTAGCTCTAACACCCCTGCTAACCACATTCTTGCCCAGCTTCTATGTATGGCCCTAGTCCTCCCACCACCAGTCCTATTCTCAAAAATATCTTCTGGATTAATCTTATAGAAACCCTTCAGTAATTTGAATGTCTCAATCATATCACCCCTTTTCCGCCTATCGACCAATTTTTTCAACCCACAAATCTTCAACCTGTTCTCATAGGGTAAGATATGTTAAAGTGTTAAAATATTCCAAAGCACATTACATAGATTTTTTACTTAGGTCAAGTCCCATAAGAATGTTGTAAAAAATAACCTTGTTTGTCTTTGTATATTTTGTATTAGATATTTTTGTAAATAGCCCTTTGGAAATTAACAGTGTATACTTCTTTAATAAGAATATGTTAGACTGTTAAAAACAAAGGCAATGTTTTTTGCCGGAGCTGTATGTAATAGATCTCCTGTCCCGTCAGGTGTCTTCTCCCTCCAGGAGATTGACTACCATGTCCTATTCTGCGCCTCTCTGCTGCATTCCTCATATGACAGATAGGTCCAGTCTTCTATATTTTTCATCCATGCCAGTCTTTATCTTCCTCTCTTTCTCTTTCCCTCAACAGTTCCTTCGAGTAATAGATCTACATGGTGGCAATAGAAAGGTTGTATATTAAATTTTGTGTGTATGAGAAAGCAGAGTCGTAGCTAGGGAGGAGCGTAGGGGACTGTCCGCCCTGGGTGGCACTTTGAACCTTTTTGAACTTTTGCAGTTAATTCTAAAATACAGTCTCGAGAACTCATTTCCAAAGATTGTAATACTACTGCGAATTTTCCTCACAATTGCTGTAAGTGTTGCTATTTGTGAGAGAACGTGTGGACAGACTTATGTGTTCGTCGAACATGTTGTTTATTATTTTAACGGTATAATAGAACACAGAAACTAAGTAAATAATTGATTTATTAACTTGATGCTGATATTTCGCTGGTATTATAACCAGCATCTTCAGAGCACAAAAACACTGTTTGTCACAATACGCGAGACTAAAACAACATGGTGTACATTAACAAAATTGTAGCAGCAACACAAAGACTAGAGTCCTGATTTTGGCGCCCTCTATTTGGAAAAAAAAAAAAAAAACGCTATCATATATTGCTAGAGTCCTAGAAAAGTGCTAGTTTTTCCTTAATATGACTGTCTCCCAGATCTTCGGCAAGTTAATACAGCCATATTTGTTGAGATTTGGAGTGTGTTTTAGGGCTTCTGTCGCCTCTAAGAACAATCTCTCTGATTTATATGGGTTTCTGTGTAGTACTTTTGTGTTTTTCCAGTTGATCCTGTGTGCAGGGGTATCCAGAGCATGGTCTGCTAGGCCCGACTTCCCATAATGATATTTCCGGACGTATCGTTTATGTTCGCTGATGCGGATATTCACAGTTCTTCCTGTTTGACCGTAGTAGGCTTGATTGCAAGAGCAGGGTACTTGGTAGACTCCTGGATGTGATAAAGGAGGAATGCTGTCCTTGGGTGAGCGGATGAGGGTGGCTAATTTGCTACATGGTCTGAATGTAGTGCGTAGTTTATGTTTAATGAGAATTCTTGAGATCTTTTCGGATGTGCCTTTAATGTAAGGGATGGTGACTAGCACTTTTCTAGCACTTTTCTAGGACTCTAGCAATATATGATAGCGTTTTTTTTTTGTTTTTTTTTTCAGATAGAGGGCGCCAAAATCAGGACTCTAGTCTTTGTGTTGCTGCTACAATTTTGTTAATGTACACCATGTTGTTTTAGTCTCGCGTATTGTGACAAACAGTGTTTTTGTGCTCTGAAGATGCTGGTTATAATACCAGCGAAATATCAGCATCAAGTTAATAAATCAATTATTTACTTAGTTTCTGTGTTCTATTATACCGTTAAAATAATAAACAATTTGTGAGAGAAGTTTTTCTAAATAAATTGATTAAGAATTACCTACATTATTATGAAATAGAGTTCGCCAATGTCGTTGACGATTTCGCAAACAGAAAAGCAAGCAAAATAACATTTTAGAATGTTGAAATTAAAGTTTTACTTCAGAAAAAAGAATAGTGTTTTAATTTATTTCCCTATGCATCGTTTTGACTTGTAGTATTTTTGGTGTGTATTGAGAGGGGCGGCAAAAACTCTAGCTACACCACTGTGAGAAAGGCTTGTAAGCTCTGCACGTAAACATCTCTGAAGTCAGTAAGAAAGGTTCAGACATCTTTCCGATTGTTGGTAACTTACAATCAAAAGAAGGCACAGAAGAGAACAAAGGGCTGGCCAAACTTGAAACTTAAGATGAAAGAATCATGCCGAATTCTTCAGGGTTACAAACTTCATGCGAGGTCTCAGAGAAGGCATAATAAAAGGGGACAGAGCCAAGCATACAGGGCTTCCCCGATCCAGAAGTCGCTAGAGAGAGGGCTTCGAGTTGCCGAAAGGAGATGTTCCAATCACCGGAGAAAAGCTTCCAGGCCACAGAGGAATCCTGGTTGACAATTTGAGTTAGTGGAGGAGGCAGTCGTCCAGACATTTTTGGCGAGCCCAAGCAGAGGAGAAAAAGCGAGACAAATTACCCAAAAGGACCTTCGCTCGGAAGTTTTTCTTTTTGCCACGGGAGAATAACTTTTTGCCAGAGCTGTATATGAGTACCGCAGGACACAGTTCACAGTCCCTATTTTCCCGATAAGATATTTCTGAAGCCAGATTTCCTCAAGCTCAAGATCTGAGATGAGAGAATTGCCTTAGAACTTTTTGTGCAAGACCATTGACTGAATGTGCGATACAGAGCTTTTGTAAGTTATATACCTTTGTACAATTCCTCTTATAATGTGTTTTAGTTGGACAATTAAGATTTAGATTAACAGTAACAAGAACTGTCATTAAGAGAATCTATTGGCATATTTGAAGTTGATATACAGTTTGTAAAAGTAACAATAGAGAGTTAGCTAACCTCTTTGAAAGTATACTTAGGATTAATAAGTGGAAATTGTAAACAGAGTAATTAAGTTTTTGAGTTAAAGAAAGTTTTTGCGATCATTTTGAAACACATTCCAGAGACAACAGAGGTTTTTTTGTGTGCTGCTGCTATTTATATTAATTAGTTAGGTAAGAGCAGTTTCTATATCACATAAATAGAGCATTAGAATTTCAAGTTTATTATTATTTATAAATTAAACTGATTTTTCAGTTCATTTTTTTGTGCATCAAGATTCTAGTCATTTTAGGGTAAAATGTTGAGTAAAAAAGTGGATGTTAGCGAGCATAGCAAGTTATCGTTACTATTTATTGCCTGTACGTTTTAACTAAAGCTGGAATTATTATGCTTATTACTGCAACTTAAAAAAATCAAAGCTGGAGTTGAATAAATCTTGTAATAAATAAATGTTGTAATTCAATAAATATGATGATTTTTGCTATAATTTTTATTACCATAAATTCAAAATTTTTATTTTTAGTGAGAATATCTGAACAGTTCATGAAGTTCCAATTTTTACCTTGATTAGCAAGCTTAATTTGATTGCATTTAAATTTTTTTTTTAAAAAAACTTTTATCCTTATACTAAATTATTACCATACCTTTTAATATTTTTTCATATTCAGAATTTTTGTAGCAACTATGATGCTTCTCAAACAAAATCAACGTTCTCAAAATCAATAATCAACACTGCAATTGAATTCTTCCACAGAAAGATTTTAATTACATCTTTCTTTAAATTAATTATGATTCAATTACATGGAATATTTAAAAGTGTAAATAATATATATATTTAGAATTACATTAAAAGATTTTAAACTATTTAGAAAATTTAATATTAAATATAAAGTATCGTAGAAGTTGCATAATTATTTATAATCCATCGATATAAGTTAGTCATTTATTTATATAAAATGACTTACAAGGTGCTAGTTTAATACCAAGATTTTTTTAATATTAATATTTATTGTATACATGTGAAATTCGTTTATATTTTTGGGAAGAGACACAATAAATAAATTGTGTACCAAAAAGGGTCAAATATAGAACAGTAAAGGAAATTCCAAAAAAACGGTAATTAAACTGTTAGTTTAGTTACTGTTATTTGACTAGTACTTGTAAAGCAGTATACTGTATATAAGTGTTGTGGAAAGGCTTAGACGTTGGTTATGCATTTTCACTATGTTTGCCAAACCGGCAGAACAGCAAATATCAGAATTTCAGAACACAAGGACTACATCCGGTTTCACCAATACAGCCACTCTGGTCTTGCTGACCATGACCATGCGCTGGATACCTGCCATAGAATACGGTGGAAGAAAGCCAGGATAATACACCGTAGCAAATGCAGATATGAAAGGCTTTTCATGGAATCAGCTTCAGCCCTAAGAAACGATCCAAACCTCAACAAATTTGGCTGCATGAGACTTCCTCAAATTTGGGAAACCTACATCAGAAGACCTTCAGCCCAATCACCTAAGAATACCAACATTGCTCACTAGAGTGCACAATCAGGACTTTAGGAGAAATAATAGCTTCCTACTTCTTCCTCACTTACTGTTTTGTTGTGCCTGCGTGCACGTGTCTTGTACTTAAGATCTTGAAAATGGCAATGTGACGTTGCCGAAATATTGAAATATATTAAAATTTATTTTAATGTATATCCTAGTACGTTGTAATTTCCTTAAATTATATAGTGAAAATGTATATAAGTGTATATACCTAATTATATGGTTAAAGTAGTCGCAGTTGGTAAGAATATATTATTCAATTAATTATTATTCTTATTTTACTGTTACCCATTTATTTTAACAAAACCAAGATACTACTGTTTCTATTTTTGTATTTTTTAAGCTTTTAACGTAATTGTTTATTTTATTTATATGTTTATTTTGGATTTAATAAATATTTATTTCACTTTTGATAGATTAATACACATAATGATGCCAAGAACATTTGAATCTGGAGTTAGTAAAAGAAAATAACCTAGAGAAAATGAAACACAGCTAAATAGTCAAAAGGGGACAATTTTGTCTTTCTTGCGTTCTGAAAATGAATAATTTCGTAGAACTGAAGTTGTACTTCACAGTTCTCGGAATAAAAATGAAACATTGGTATCATTATCAGGAGGAGATGAAAGTGAAAATGAAGAACATCAAAATGATGTGGAAAACATAGAAGGAGAGAAAAAAGTAAATGAAACAAATCAAGAGGATTCTGAAGAAAATTTTCAATCGGAGTCTGTACTTACCAGCAAGCAAGCTATCTCTTATCCTGCTGATATAGCAGTGTGGCCACTTACTACTAATGAACAGTTTATCGAGCATATCTTAATAAATATGTCCCAGAATGTTGGTAAAATCGAAAATTTAAAAAAAGAATACACAGAACGCAATAAAATATATGTCAGAAATGTAAATATATCACAATTTTACTGTAAAAAGGCGAATGGAACAAAAGAGAAATGAGAGTGGTTAATTTTTTCATAAACCAGCAAAGCAATTTACTGCTTTGTTTGTAAATTGTTTTCTAAGTCAAATAATAGCTTAATGAAGGATTTTAATGACTGGGATAATGTAACATGAACCTTATGTGATCACAACCATTCTACTGAGCATATACGAGAGATGTGCACATATCGCAAAAGAAAATCAAGTTCTGTAAACAGTCAAATTGATTCTGAATTGATCAAACAAATACAATCTGAAGAAAATTATTGGAGAGAGATTTTAAAAAGAATAATAGTTACCATTAAGTTACTGAGTAAACTAGGGCTAGCATTTAGAGGAAATACAATAATATTTTTTCTGATTCTTGCTGAGCTTATTTATCATGTTTACATTATTTAAGTGAATTTGATGATTTTTTAAAACATCACATGAAAATGTATGCCAACTGTGGTTCTGGCAGATCAAGTTATCTTTCTTGCCATACTTGTGATGAATTCATAGCGTTAATAGCTAAAAAAACAAGAGAAATATTAATATCAGAAATAAATTTCAAAAATTAAGGAAGCTGCTTATTTTGCAATAACACTTGATTCAACGCCAGTCATTGCCCATAATGACAAACTAGTTATGATATTTAGGTATGTTGCCGCAAATTCTGACATTAGAGAAACATTTATCGGGCTCATCAGAATTACACAACATCATAATCATCATCATCAAATTCCTGCCATATACCCTCAAGGGGTATACAGGATATGACAGCACTACATGAAAAAATTCCATCATTACTAACTTCCTATCTATAATTTTCCTCCAAATCAGTCTGTTACTTGTCAAGACTCCAACATTATCAGATCTTATATTTCTATCGTCTAAGGTACTTTGTACTATATCAATCCACCTATATCTTGGGCTTCCTCTGGGTCATTTTTCTGCCAACCTGGCAGAGAACACTTGTTTTGCTAATCTTTCTTCGCCCATTCTGTTTAAGTGACCATATCACCTGAGATTACCTCTGCTAACGCATTCCTGGATGCTGACAATGTCAAGTTCTTTCCTAATATCCTTGTTTTTAATATGATATTGCCATTGATGCCATCTGTTCACACCTATAATATTTCTCAGGACTCTCATATCTGTGGTTTCTAGTGTTTGGTCAAGTGTTTTACTTCTGACCCAGCTCTCAGATCCATATGTTAAAACTGGTTTGAACACTGTCTTGTATACAGCTAATTTAGTGTTCTGACTAATTTCTCTCTTATTCCATATGAATTTATTCAATTGACTTCCTACCATACCAGCTTTGCTGATTCTGTTGTCTATTTCTATATTTAATTTACCATCTTGAGTAAAAATCGTCCCTAAGTAGCTGAAATGTTTCACTTGTTCCATAGGTTCTCCATTCACAACACAGTTGACATGATTCTGCCTATTTTCATAGTCTTTGTCTTTTTATTGCTGACCTTAATACAATATCTATCACAACACAGTTATTCAATTTAGCCAGGGAATCTTGCAGACTTGTAGCGGATTTATTTAGAAGTATAACATCATCAGCATAAAGCGAGGAGTTGGCATTAACATCTCCAATTTTGATATCATGTTTAATACCACTTTCCTTCATAATGTGATCCATATAGATAATGAATAACAGAGGGGATAATGTACATCCTTGTTTCACACCAGATTTAACATTAAACCATCTTCCTGTACTCCTTCAATTCTAACTGCTGACTTACAACTCAAATAAAGACTAAGTATTGCTTGATATAATGCCCCATTGACACCATATAATTGTAGTGTATTGAGTTGCTTCTCTCTTGGCACCTTGTCATATGCCTCTTCCTAACCGACAAAACTTAAATACAGATCTTTGTTATATTCCCATGATCTCTTGACTATTTGTCGTAAAGTGAAGATCTGATCCTGACAGCCTGTATTTGGCCTAAATCCAGCTTGTTCTTCACCAAGCTTTTCTTCCACAATTCTTCTCAACCGTTTCTCAAGTATACTTCCATAGATCTTGCCAGGAAGACTCAGTAGGGAAATACCTCTGTAATTCTCATATTCAGTTTTATTTCCCTTTTTATATATGGGTACTATGAGAGCTCTACTCCAATCATCGGGGATTCGTCCCTCTGTCCAGGCTTTCTGAACTATGCAGTGCAGCCACTGTAAGACTCTTATACCACCATACTTCAGCATTTCTGGTCGAATATCATCTACTCCTGCTGCCTTTCCACATTTCAAGCCTTTGATGGCTTTTTCTACTTGAAGTATGGATATGTATTCCTGACTGCATACCTGGTCAGTGTTTTTTATCACTGTGCTGTCATCACTGCTTGTTTCATTTAGCAGTTTTTCAAAGTAATTACTCCATACTTCAAAGATATCTTTTTCTCCCATTTTCATGTTACCTTTATCATCTCTAACTCCTTTTACAGCACTCTTTCCTCCATTCCTATGCTTCTTCAACAATCTCCAGATTATTTTGCCACCTTCTTTGATATTTATTTTCTATATTCTTGCCAAAGTCCACCCATGACTTTTGTTTAGTATTCTTGCATTTGTCTTTGTATTCTCCAAGAGCACAAGCTGACTTATTTGACAGGAACTTTTGATATGCTTTCTTCTTTTCCTTCACTGCCTCTTTAACTTCTTGTGTCCACCATGGACTTCTGATTTTTCTATCCTTGCAGACAACCTCACCACATGCCTCTCTCTTGCAGAATCAATCAATATTTTCTTCAGAGTTTGCCACTGAATCTCCAAGGTTTGAATCCTGTTCTCAAACTCTTTCATTTTTTCTTCAATAATCTTTGTGTATTTTAGTCTACAGTTTACATCTGAGAGCTGCTCAACTTTTATTCGCTTTAAAACTTTCTTCCATGTTATTCTTTTCAATATGAAATTCAATTTTATCCTGCTCAAGACTAAATAGTGATCACTTCCGATTTCAAATCCTCTGTACACTCTGGTGTCCTGCACCAGGGAGAAAACATCGCTATCAACAATTACATAGTCAATGAGACTTTTCTTATTCCTAGCCTCTTCTCTCCATGTGAATTTGTGCACATTTTTATGTTGGAACATGGTGTTAGTAATAACCAGTCCATGTCCTGAGCAGAAATCCAACAGATATTTGCCATTATTATTAGCTTTGCTCTTTTCTCCAAATTTTCCCAAAATATTTTTTTATGTCTCACAATCATTTCCTACTCTGCTATTTAGATCCCCAACAAGGACCAACTTTTCCTTTTTCATTGTGTCAGTTGCTTTTTCTAAAGCCTCAAAAAATTCCTCCACATCTACCTTAGTAGAACCTTCTGTGGGACCATAGGCACAAATAAGTCTCATTATCCAATTCTCTATTCTCATATTTGAGAAGATTAGCCTCAAGAAGATTAGCTTCGTATTTTGTGTTGAATACTATGGCTACTCTTTGTTTTCCTTGATTTTCATTGCCTGAATATAACATTTTGTATTTATTGCTCAGAAAGATCTCACCAGTTTTTGTCTTTTTTGTTTCAGTCACCCCTATTATGTCGATCTGGTACTTATCTAATTCCTCAGCTAGCTCCATTTCTTTGTCATTCAGGCTTCTTATGTTGATAGTACCGATCTTTAACTCTGGTGATGTTGAGTTGGGGTTTGTTTTCAGATTTGTTCCAGTAGCTGACTTTTCGCTGTTCGCCCTGGTTCCCTGGTGAAAACAACGGGGTCCTTGTATAACCGGGCAATGCTCCAGCCGGCATGAAATTTTGTCATGTCGTACCATCATTTTTTATTTTGGTTTAACCAATAAGAATACAATTTGGTCGGCTAAATCCAAAATTGCCAGCCCATCCTTGTTCATTCAGTATCAATGTAGATACTCAACAGGGTGCACCACGAGAAGGTGAGGATTGAACATTAGGTCAGAAGCCCTAGTCGGTTCTCTGCATTCCTTTAAAGGTTATGTGTAGGTCTCCTCTTAGTTATACAGCTTTGACCCTACACAACATAATTCCTTATATTTAGAAGAGGTAGTATTAAAAAAATTAGAAGAATTATCTTTGGATATAAAAATGTGCAGAGGACAAAGCTATGATAACGCTGCCAATATGAAAGGTATCTATACAGGTTTACAAGCTAGGCTGAAAAAACGTAGTCCCTCTGCAGATTATATACCGTGCTCTATTCATTCTTTAAATTTAATTGGCAACTATGCCGCTGAATCTTGTCCAGAAGCAGTGCAATATTTTTGTTTTATTCAAAATGTAAATAGTGACTCTTCATCTTCAACAAGAAGATGGGGTATACTCCTTAAACATTTAGAAAAAAAATCTTTAACAGTTAAAAGACTAAGTTAAACGAGGTGGTTCTGCAAGAGCTGACGCTATATTGGCTTTGAAACGTGGATATTAACAAATTAAAGATGCATTACTTGAACTATCCATTTCTCCTCATGAAAAACCTATTTCTAAATTAAAAATAGGTTTTTCATCATTGGCTGAACATTTTGACAAACCAGAAACAGTAATTTTAACAGTTATGTGGGACAAAATTTTACAACGAATAAATAATCCTCTACAAGATCCTGATATAGATTTGTTTTTAGCTAATAATTTGTTACACTCTTTAGTTGGTTTTATTTTAGATATAAGAAATAGTTTTGCTGCTGTAAATGAAGAAGCAAATTTATTAACAGATGAGACAAAATTTAAAGATGAAAAGGAAAGAGTTAAAAAATGAAAAAAAAAACGAATGACTAAGTTTCACAATCTAACAATGAGGTTATATTACATGGGAAAGAAAATTTCGCTGTGAACACTTTTAATGTCATTTGCGATAAGCTAGTTTTCGAAATTAATGAAAGAACAAAAAGCTATTTCGACATATTAGATATGTTTGACATTTTTTGAAGGAAGATATAGATCAAGACAAGTACAAGATTAGTATTGATAAAATTTTACAAACTTATGGGACTGATATTGATCCAGAAAAATTTACTGATGAAGTTAGCAATTTTTAATAATGATAAAGGAAGCAAAGTCTTCAATTAAAAATATGTACAAATTTATAAACGATTGGTTAAGGTCTACTTTTCCGAATGTAGAAACAATTTTAAAAATATTTTGACGATGCCTATTTCAAATGCAAGTGCTGAATGCTTATTTTCAGTGTTGAAACGAATAAAAAATTATTTAAGAAGCAACTTGCACCAAAATAAAAGTGACCTGTCGTTATTATGCATTGAATCAGATGTAATGGACTTGATCAATTATGATGACATTATAGATATATTTGCTAAAACCGAAGCCAGAAAAAAAAACTTTAATTATTAATTTTTTATTTAAATTTGAACTGATTTATTTTTATACTTTTTTTTTAAAATGCAAATATATGTATACCAATGTTGTATTGCGTTATTAAAATGAGTTATTATGAAAATGTTGACTGTTATTTTCAATAAACTAAAAAAAAATGCTTATTTTTGAGGGCCGCATAATGATGTTGTGCCTCGGACCTCCAAAAGTATAATTGCGGCCCTGGTCATGTTTTAGCAAATGTCTGAAATATTTGGCCTTTCTTCTTTTGATAGCTTTAAGAAGACTTCTTTTTTTCTCCCATCATTTGTAGAACTTCTGCATTTGTTTTCTTCTGAGTTCATGATACCTTCATAATTCTTCTTAAAACCCACATCTCAAAAGCTTATTTTATCTTATGCCTCCTTTAATATTGTCCATGTCTCAGCCCCATACATTAGTATTGACCATATAGAGTATTTTGTCAACCTTATCCTCATTTTTATGCTATGCTCTCTAGATGTCAGGACATTTTTCAGTGTGCTGAATTTCTCTTTTGCTATTTCAATTCTTCTTTTTATTTTTCTTGTGCTTCTTCCATCTTCTGTTATTAAGGTGGCGAGATGTGTAAATTTATCTACTTGCTGAATAGGTATGGCATCTATTTTGATATCAATTTTAGGTATTGTCTTTTTCCTGGTTATTGCCATTATCTTGGTTTTGTTGGGATTAAAAAGCAAACCATATTCCTCACTCATAACTCTTACATTGTTGATTAGATCTTCTTCTTCCTAACATGCATTTTAAGTCAGGTGGCCTGTTCTGGTCTCATGCCATCTCTTTCTTGGTCTTCTGATTCTTCTTTTTTCCACTTATTTTATATCCGTACAATATTTTCTGCAGTCTGCTGTTGTTCATTTGGTTTAAATGTTCTATCCATTTTTGTTTATACTGTCTTATGTAGTACTTAATTGGGTTTATATATCAAGGATTGTAAAATTTCTTCATTTGTTTTATGGTTTCACTTGGTATATCCAGCTGTTTTTCTGAGATATTTCATTTCTGCTTGAAGTCATTTTTCATCTTTCCTTGTTAGAGTCCATGTTTCATTTCGGTTTAGTAAAGTTGGGTTTGACAAGACATTATATAGTCTGATTCTAGTGTGTTTTTGTACTAGGGATTTTAGGGAAAGACAACGTTTACTAGAATATTAATTACAAACTTTAATTATAGTTTTTGCAATTATTAATTTAAAATTTTAATTAATACTGCCTATATTTCGGTAATGTTACATTACCATCTTCAGGGATCACACAATAATGATATGTGCATGCAGGCACTAACACTAAGCAAATATGGCTGAAGAAAACAGCTGAAGTTGGTCCTAGAGTCCTAAAAGTGCTCCCTAGTAGGCTAAATTGGGTTGTATTGGCTGATGTTCTTAGAATGCAAGCTTCCCATATATGGGGAAGCATATATTCTCATGCATCCAAATTTGTTGAGGTTTGGGGAGTTTTTTTAGAGCTGAGACTGATTCCAGGAATAATCTCTCATATTTATACCTGCTGCAGTGTAGTAAAGTGACTTTCTTCCAGCATATTTTGTGGTGGGTCTCCAAAGCATTGTCAGCAAGTTCCGAGTGGCTGTATTGGCAGAACCGGATATAGTCTTTATTTTCAGATATTCTGATATTAGCTGTCCCTACTGTTAAGCCATAGTAGGACAGTTTGCAAGTACAAGGAACTTGGTATACTCCAGGTAGGTCGTCTAGGTGAAATGGCTGGACTTTGGTGGAGCGGATAAGAGATGCTAATTTTTTATATGGTTTGTAACATGTTGTCAGGTCATATTTTTCCTATATTTCGGTAATGTAACATTACCGAAATATAGGAGGTATTAATTAAAGTTTTTTAATTAATATTTTAGTATATGTTGTCTTTCCCTAAAGTCTGACGGTTCGAGACATCAGAAAGGATCATCCAAAGGTCAACATTCAGTGTGGCAGCAAGCTCCTCTTCTAGTGCACGAATAGCCTCGTTGGTGTTGGCCAAGAGAACGTGGGTGGTCCCAATCTGTTCCCATAATAGAGTGAAGCTAGTGCATCTATATATGCGGAGAGCTTTAGGTGAAGTGATTCGGTGTTTTAATTTTACACAGTTAGTGATCACATTATCATCCCGGCAGCATTTTAGAAAGGCTAATCGATTCAGTGGTCTAGAGATCTTCAGTTTTAACTTGCCATATTGATGGGCCTTGCATGCGATGGAATCTCCATGGATTATTTTTTGGGGAAGAGGAGAGACTGATGGGAAAAAATCAGGGGTGTGAGTAACGGGGTGTGAGACAAGGCTCATACCCCGTTACTCCCACCCCTGACTTTTTCCCATCAATCCCTCCTCTTCCCCAAAAAATAATTTCTGTCTTCAGATCCTTCTCCCACTTCCAAACACTCTCTACCCATCCTTAATAATAATAATATTATTATTATACATATAAAAAACCCAGGTTTTGTCAACTGATTCCCCCACATTACTTTACCCTCACTTTCTCAAAACTCCTTTAACAGCTTAACAGCAGAGGAATGCATATCACCAGGATAAGGAGACAAAAAACAACATCCAAAAAAGATATGTCCGAATTTTTCTCCAATATTATTCTTCATATATTAGTTTTATAACACTTCAGTAATTCCCCAAGATTTGAGTAAAGAGCCAATGACATTGTAAAAAAAATGGGACACTGCTAAACGAAAGTTGGCTCTATTAGCCATTAAAATAATAGTTAGAGTAACATGGGCATTTTCCCAGAAATAATACCTATTAAATTAATGTTTATAATTAAATCCTCGATATTCATTATAATTGATAATTGCTCACATTATCTATAAAATGAATGCATTTAAATTTTAATTATAAAAGTTATTTATGCAATCGGCTGTTCACCTTCATCATGCGATATATATGAATCTTTAGTGACAGTGCTTCTGTTATTAACTTAAAACACACAGTTTATTCTTGCTTGTCCTTTTATCATTTCAGAATCATAAGATCCTTGAGTTTATCATAACTTTTAGTTTAAAACCAGCACTGTAACTTGAACGTTTCTCCATATTTCAAATAAAAATTACCAGTAATTCACAAATGGCTAATGAGAAGTGAAAGCCAAGTGTGAAATGGACAGCAATGGTAGGCCAGTGGAGATAGAGCAGCTATGAAGACATGCATATGATAGGTGTGGTATTAACAAAAAATCGCTCGATGCAATGACAAAGGCAAGCCAACAATTGTTGAGTTGAAATGCTGATTCTCTTCAACCGAATTCCAAAATATCTGAAACTGCCTAACAACATTCACTATATATTTCTTAGTTTTCATGCTTTTACGTCAGGGTGGTGTTTCACTCATTCATTTGTTCCAACAGGATTTCTTATTATTGTTTCTGTACCGTGTGCATGGGGAGCTCAACTGACAAAGTTTCAACCCCTCTGTTGAATTTTATTGCTGTTTGTTTGCTTGCTGCTTCCTCATCGGTGGCAGACTCGCACACACTCATTATATGGCATCAAAAATTTCAAATGCAATCAAATAAATACTTATTGTAATTGAAAATTTGGACAAATGTCTGTCCAAACATTTGTCCAATTTACAACATATAGTTTTGCTTGAGTGTATACAACATAGTTACTGTGGGAGGGGACATGTGATTCATTAGGTAGTGACATTTTTATTTCAGTTGTCTCTAATTGCACTATTTGTTGACAAATATATTACACAGACTGCAAATGTTTCTGTACCCTATTCTGTGATACAATAAAAGTTTCTTGCATCTGCAGTAGTGGCTGTGGGGAGGGCATGTTGTTTACAGCGGCAAGCGAGTTATTATCGCCCCAACGGGAACATGTTTAAACGTTTTTTCGTGTGCGAGGTATATGCAAAACTTTTTAATTTCTTTTTTTTTGTAAAATAAAATTAAGGGCAAGTTATATGCAAGGTCAAGTTATATTTGAGTAAATATGGTATTTCCTTAGTCATTCATTAGTTCCTTTCAGTTCTGTTTATCTTAAGTAATATATTTTTGATGTTTCTTGGATGTTTGTTCTGAATGCATCCCAGTTCTGTTGAGCTGTTTCCTTTGTTACACTTGTATTACCAAGTATATTAGTCACGTTTTTATTGTTTTCAGATGCAAATTTATCTTTTATACTGGCTTCTTTAAGAATACTGGTATCATGTTTTGGACTTGTCTTGCTCCTGATGATTTTAGTTTTAATTTTGCAGTTACCACTACTGGGTTATGATCCAAGTAGTGTATATAGTACCAAGTAGATATATCCTATCTCTAATCCAGATAATTTACTATTACTATTACTATTATTACGGGCAACTCCAGGGAGTCATTAGACTCATCGAGGGAGGCCCCAAATCATATTCATCACAACTATCTGACATGCATACAGTATCTATCATACCTCGCCTTAAACTCATTCACTGTCACAGCATCCACTACAGACTCAGGGAGTGCATTCCACTCATTCACTACTCTAAAAGTAAAGAACCCAGCTCTAACACCTTTACTAACCACACTTTTGCCCAGTTTCCATGGATGTCCCCTAGTCCTCCCACAACCAGCCCTGTTCTCAAAAATATCTTCTGAATTAATTTTATAGAAACCCTTCAGTAATTTGAATGTCTCAATCATATCTCCCCTCCTCCGCCTATCAACCAATTTTTGCAACCCACAAATCCTCAACCTGTTCTCATACGGTTCATTCCACAGACCTGCTATCATCTTGGTCACTCGCCTCTGGATCCTCTCCACATCCTCCCCATCAAGAAGAAACCTAGGTGACCAAATCTGAGCACAGTAGTCTAGATGGGGTCTTATCAAGGCTCGATAGAGAGGGACAATAACCTGCTTGTCTCTGCTTGGCAACGTATTCTTCAGCAACCAAGTGATTTGATGAGCTGTTTTGGTCACTTTTGCAATGTGTCCCCTAAATTTCAATTCCTTATCCACCAACACTCCTAAATCTCGTGCCTCATCAATTTCCTGGAGCAGGGTTCCACCAATGCAGTAAACTGCCGCCAATCGTTTCACCCCAAAATGCATAACCTTACATTTTGCCACATTAAACTGACATCCATTCTCCTTAGCCCAGACCTCCAATCTATCCAAATCATCCTGCAAAATTTTGACGTCATCTGCATTCACTATTGCCCTACCCAACTTCGCATCATCTGCAAACAAATGAACTGTTCCTCTCAGATCATTTCCTATATCATTTATGAACAAATTAAACAGCAGTGGTCCAAGAACAGATCCTTGTGGCACACCACTAGTCACAGGCCGTCTTGTGGACTCTACTCCCGAGTAAACCACTCTCTGATATCTCTCCGTCAACCACCCTCCTATCCATCTCACCAACCCTATGTCCATTCCCATATGCTGCAATTTACTGATTAGAATTCCATGTGGAATCCTGTCAAAGGCCTTGGCAAGGTCCAGTAGAATCACCGTAAACCCATTACCCTTATCCAGTTCAGCCGTCACTGTGTTATAATACGTGAGCAAGTTACTGAGGCATGACCTACCCTTCACAAAACCATGCTGTCCCCGATACAGTATCCTATTTTCTTCAATCCAATCTTGTATTTTCCTTTTGACTATTTCTCTAAGACCTTGACAATGATTCCTGATATGCTAATCGGTCGGTAATTTACAACAGCAGTCTTGGAACCACCTTTATGCAGTGGAACTATTTTCCCCCTCTTTCCACCTGCTTGGGACTAACCCAGACCCGAGACTCAAATTAAACAAAATGGTCAAGGGTACTGACAATTCTTTAGCTGCTTCTCGTACAACACGAGCTGGTATACCATCCAATCCCACAGATGTATTGACATTGAGGTTATGCAATTGACTACTCACCTCCACTTCATTAACCACAATTCCCGTATAATCTACTGGTTTATTCGTTTCTGCAATGTCACCACCTGGATGATATACTTTTGCAAAGTGCTCACTCAGTAACTCAACTATCTAAACTGATTCAGTTACCTCCCTACCATCGGCATTCTTTAAAATCAATCTGCCATGTACATTTTTCCTTTTACTTGCTACATATCTAAAAAACTGTTTAGGGTTCTCTTTAGCCTGCTCGGCCAATGTTCTTTCGTAATCCTTTTTTGCTTTTCTTACCACACTCGTCACCCTTCTGGCCTGCGCTTTATACTGTTCATGTGCCTGCCGGTCACCCTTCTCCTTAAATTCCCTCCATAGTTGTTTCTTTTTTTGCAACTCAAGTTTAATGGTGTTATTCATCCATTTAACCCCTACTTGATTTATTATTCGGACTCTAGGTATACAGTCAGCCATTGCTTCATGCAAGCACTTCTTAACTACCTCCCATGCACTATCAACTTCTAGTCCTTGCAGTTGTACATGCCATGGCACTGAACCAATCAAACTCCTAAGCTTGTCATACTTTCCCGCCCGATAATTCCACATGTACCCTGTCTTAATTGAAAATTCTACACCTTTAGCCACCTCCCAAGTTAAGACCCTATGATCACTCTCACCGATTGGTGGCAATGTGGTCATATTTGTTACAGCCAAATCCTCAGATGTAATTACTAGGTCAAGCACTTTCTGACCCCTAGTATTTTCCATTACATGCTGTCGCAGATAGTTATCCCTTAATAACCGCATAAAATCCAGTTCCTTCCTCCCGTGTGTCCTCTCTTCACTCCAATCAATGTGACCATAGTTGAAATCTCCCATAATAATCACCCTCCTTCCACTCCTTTCTTCTATTTGCTTGTGCATACTGTCACCACCATCTTTTCCATCACCTGGTCTATAGCAGCACCCAATTGTATATTTAGTTCTGCTAGCCACAATCTCACACCAAATGGCCTCAAATGTGCTCTTTTCTCTATCCTGCAATTCAACTTCTATTCTCCTTGGCTGGAGCTCATCATCTATCATCAACAATACTCCTCCCCCCATTTTATTCTCTCTGTCATTCCTGAACACACTATACCCATCACATTCAATCCCACTAGTTATATCATCTACAGTCAGCCATGTTTCACTAATACCTATAACCTGTGGTCTGGAAGTGCCAACCATGGCCAAAAACTCTTCCTTCTTGTTCCTAATGCTCCTAGTATTAGTGTACATGAATTTAAGACCCCCATTAGCCCCAACCCTACCTTGATGCCTTATATTAACTATCCCACTCTGATTTGTTGTCCTTATTTGCTCTGGCATATTATATTCATTCTTACATTCAACTGCCTCCATAAGGACTGTATCTCTACCCACCCCACCTAACAAATCTAGTTTCCCTGATTTTGCACATCCACTACATTCAGCAACACTTTCTCAAGTCTTCTTACACCGTAACCATTCAAATGCAAGCCATCCATCTTATATAGATCCTTTCGCCCATCAAACTCACTCCACACATCCACAAATTCCACACCACTCGTCATACAGTTATACATTTAGTAATAAGGTCTGACACCTTTTGACTTCTTGTATATGGAAATATGACTTCTGCATTGCTTCAACCTTAGTATTACTTCTAGATCTGGCTCCCACTGATGAGACCTCAATAAAGGTCAAAACCAATCTGGGTAGTGACCCTTCCCAAGATTCATAACATTATACATGTCTGTAAGGATATGTGCTTTGCATTATGGGATACTAAGGCAACTGATGTATTGTTTGCTTACACTTGGATAATGGTTGAAATCAAGACTATAATTTCTTGGCATCTTTAATTTATAATATAACTAAGTAAAAAAAAACTTTTAACATATAAGAGTTCTGCATCTGGAATTTGAACCTTCTTACCATAATTTATGGATTATGCAGTGTAGTAACAGTAAAGCTTTGTAGAACTTGATGCTTCCATTTTGAGTATTTCTGGTCAAGTATCATCTACTCTCTAGCTGGGCTTCCGGTTACTGATGGCTTTAAGTTGAAATAGTCACTCCTGATCGCATTTAGAAATCTTTCAAAGTAATTACTCTAGCCAACTAGAATATCTTTATCTTCAATTTTCATGTTACTTTTATCATTTCTGATTCCTTTTACTGTATTCCTTCCTCCATTTCTAAAGTTTTTACAGTAGTCCCTCTAGAACATTTTCCTGATATTTATCTTCTATATTCTTATCAAAGTCTTCTTGTAACTTCTATTTATCTACTTTTACACACTGCTTCTCTTTCTTACATTTTTTTCTGTATTCTCTCAGGATGCATGATGATTTACTTGCTAGAAACTTTCAATATGTGTTACTGAAAATAAAGAGCCAAAAGGCTTCACTTCGGCGATGCAAAATTATTCAAATTAAGTGGATATTGAATCCAACATTATTTCAAAGCCAAATAGAGAAACTATAAAGTTTCGGCAGATCCAAGTATAAGCAAACCTTTCATGACAGGGGCAACTCGTGGTAAAGGTGGAGTAAGCTCTGATCACTCTCCTTAGTATTTCACATAATGTAAAGCACATCTCCTTATGGACATGTATGATGCTATACATTATGAGGGGTCACTACCCAGACCGTTTTTGACTTTTTTTGAGGTCTCATCAGTGGATAGGTAGACCCAGGTTGAAGTGATGCAGAAGTTATATTTTACCATACAAGTTACCAATAGGTGTCATATCACAAAAGGCCCCAAAAATTACTGAAAATGAAGAGCCAAAAGGTTTCACTTCAGCAATGCAAAATTATTCAAATTAAGTGGATATTGAATTCAACATTCTTTCAAACCGAATAGAGAAACTACAAGAGTTTCGTGCCAAATAGAGAAACTATAAAGTTTTGGGAGATCCAAGCATAAGCATATTGAAATAACGTTGGATTCAATATCCACTTAATTTGAATAATTTTGCATCGCCGAAGTGAAGCCTTTTGGCTCTTTATTTTCAGTAATTCTTGGTGCCTTTTGTGATTTGACACTTGTTGGCAACTCGTATGGTAAAATATAACTTCTGCATCACTTCAACCTGGGTATTTACATCTGGGTCTACCTATCCACTGATGAGACCTCAACAAAGGTCGAAACCAGTCTGGGTAGTGACCCCCCCCCCCCTCCCATCCCATAATGTATAGCATCTACATGTCCACAATCCACAAGGAGATGTGCTTTACATTATGGGAAATACTAAGGAAAGTGATCAGAGTTTACTCCACGTTTACCATGAGTTGCCCCTGTCATGAAAGGCTTGCTTACTCTTGTATCTGCCACAGCTTTATAGTTTCTCTATTTGGCTTTAAAAGAATGATGGATTCAATATCCACTTAATTTGAATAATTTTGCATCGCTCAAGTGAAGCCTTTTGGCTCTTTATTTTCAATAATTCTTAGTGCCTTTTGTGATTTGACACTTGTTGGCAACTCATGTGGTAAAATATAACTTTTACATCACTTCAATGTGGGTATCTACATCTGGGTCTACCTATCCAGTGATGAGACCTCGACAAAGGTCGAAACCAGTCTGGGTAGTGCCCCCCCCCATCTAATAATGTATAGCATCTGCATGTCTGCAAGGAGATGTGCATTACATTATGGGAAATACTAAGGAAAGTGATCAGAGCTTACTCCACCTTGACCACGAGTTGCCCTGTCATGAAAGGTTTGCTTACGCTTGGATCTGCCGAAACTTTATAGTTTCTCTATTCGTCTTTGAAAGAATGTTGGATTCAATATCCACTTAATTTGAATAATTTCAGTATGTGTTCTTCTGTTCCATGTCTGCCTCTTTAACTTCCTGAGTCTACTATGGATTTATGATTTTCTATCCTTGCAAATGATTTCACTGGATGATTCCCTGGCTGGATGGATCATTTATTGTTTTCTTCAGAGTTTATTACTGAGTCTCTAAGGTTTGATTCTTGTTTTCAAATTCTTTCATATTTTGTTGAGCAACATTTGTATATTTGAGTCTATAGTTCACCTTTGAAACTTTTCTTTTCAGTATTTTATTCAATTTTATCCAGCTCTAAACTAAATAATGATCACTTTCCCTTTAAAATGTACACTCTTATGTAAAGTAAAGCATGGAAATTTCACTATGAAGAATAACTCAGTCAATTAGACTTTTCTTGTGTCTAGTGTGAAATGTTACACATCATTATATTGGATCATGGTATTAATAATGACTAGTCCATGTCTGAACAGAAATCCAGTAGATACCTACTATCATTATTAGCTTTGCTGTTTTCTCCACATTTTCCTAAACTCATAGCTATAGACCTGGCATTCATTTCCTGCTCTGATCTCTAATGTAGTCTCCATCTTTTACTTTTTCTTTGTAATAAGCTGCTTTCTCTAATGATTAAGAAAAATTCCTTCACTTCTTTCTTAGTTGAACATCTCTGGGACCATAGGCACAAATTAGTCTCATCATGCAATTCTCAATTTTAATGTTTTACCACATCTAATCCTGTTGTTATTCCTGAATAATATGTATATGTTCATTCATATCTTCATAATGTTTGTTCTTTCCAGAAGAGACCAGTTTTATTGATGTTGAACACTTCAGAAGAAATAATTTGGGACATATTAAAATTTTCCCATATTGCAGCTTTATCTATGGATTCTCCCATGCCTCATAGTTATTTGATCTCACTGCTGTTCTGAAATGCCTAAGAGTCCCCATAACTTGCTTTAAATTTGAATGTGCAACTTTTTTCTTATCAAGAAATGGTCTGTACCTTCTTTACTATATCTTTTTCACATCTGATTGGAAGCCACCTCAATATTTTTTTAAGAGGCAACAAAATAGAATTTTATGATAGTCTGGAAGAAAAGATAGTAAAAAAAGACTATCTTTTTTTACTATCTTTCAGGAGAAGGAGAGCAAAGAATAGAAAAAAAAAAAGTAAAGAAAAAAAGGAACAACGAAAAGGGTCAATACCATCACTGGGAGGTCCCCTCCACCACAAACAGGTGCCACACAGGGAGGTGAGATAAGTGAAAAAATACATCCTACAAGTGTGTATTGTGCTCTTCTCCCAGGGTTGTGTTCTTTTCTTGTGTTTAATACTTTAATACTAGTTATAGGAATCCAAGTACTGAATGAAAAAAGGAAAGCCTTAAGTATTGATGATAAACTTGAAATAATAAAACAATTTGAAAGTAATTAGGGAGCAACACCTTAAAGGAATCCGCATTGTCTACCATCAGAGACCGTGCTGCAAAAATAAAATAACTTGCTTAGCAGAACAATTATCAGTGCTGTAAAGCTGAATAAAACAAGACTTAAAACAAGAAATGCAGTATTTACTGTACTACTGTATTTCTTTATTTATTAAGAATTAAGGATGTTTAAAACTATAGTAGCATTTTTATTGGGTTTGCTATTGTTGATTGATTGAGTTAATCAGTCTCAGATGATGACTCCAGGATTGATTTCCTTGCAGGTGCTTCAGTTTTCCCCTCACAAACATAAAACTGAGTTTAAATGCATTTTGGTTTTAGGTACATTTACATCCCAGTATAAATATGAATTTGGGTATTTTATGGAGTTCATGCTGTTGCCACTAACATAGAAGAGGGGTTTCTTGGTAGAAGGCCAATAATAATATATGTGAAGTAAAGAAAGTGTGTGATGTAACATCTTCGGGAACACCTTGCATGCATTTCAAAATTGGTTCACCAAAAAAATTATGAATCAGTTGCAAAGGGTGGAAAGCAGTCCATGAGATGGTTATTTGATGAGAAGCCCTCCATGCTAGATTATCAAGTGCATTAAAAATGTCAAGCATAACAGCACAGGTGTCTCTAAACTTTTCCATGGCATGTGCCCAAAGGTAGATGATGCAGGCAGGATCTACTGATTCTTGAGTGACAAAATCTGTACTGTTATTCATTGATTGGGTGGCATTTCTCCTAGTGATGAAGAAGTTGACCATTGATTATCTTCTTCATTACTCCACTACTCTTTTGTAATGACCTCCACTCATGAAAGGTTGTAAGCTTATAGTACTGTGAATGGGCTAAGGGGTTTTTCCTATTTTTATTTATTTTATATATTTTTTTGCATTTTTATTTATTTATTTTATATAATCCACAAACTGTGCTCTAGAGATCAAACATGGAACTTTTCCAAGTCACTTCAGATTTTCAGTAAGCTGGGCAGTAGTTTTATATATCAGGTGATGGAATTCATCTACCACCTAATGATAATCACAGACATCCATACCGTTGACAGGATTCAAACCTGCAGCCTGTTGGTTGGAGAGTGGATGTGATAACCACTCATCCAATCGGGCTGGCAAAAGTTAAACAGGATGTGGTCAGCAGAACAGATGTTTGAAGCAAAAAAAAAAAAAAAGAGTAAAGGAAGACCAAGGACCAGGAATTTTTTTTTCCCGACCACTAGATATTATAAGATGATATAAACTGGGTTTAATAGGTTGGAATTTTTGATACAGAATGTTAGCCTACTAGTTTCACCACCTCCACCTGACTGGTGGCTTTGTCTGGGCAAGATAACTCTATACAAAACTCTATAAAGAACAAAAACAAGCTTAAATTACAACTAATACATAACTGAAGGATGAAAAATATCAAATTCATATGAACCATTACATGAACGCATGGAGCATGTATGTTAGCAGTTGGTCAGTCATTGTTTAGAAGGTGTGTCCTATAATTGGCTGCAAAGTTCAATTCTGATGTGCTGAACGATCTTATGAGTGATTTCCAGATGTCACCAAGGATCATCTCTTGGTTTCTGTTTAGGCTACTTCTTGAACGGATCACTACTACAGCTTATTTTATTGAGTGGGAGGTGTAGTCATCTTCTATGTACTGCATAGTACTTTTATCCCATTCAGTATTGTGGTTTGTATTGGAAAAATGGAAAGCTAAACCAGAATTGTCTTCTCTGTTTTTGTTAATGGCTACAATATGTTCCTTTTTTCTTATTTCTAAACTTCTAGAAGTTTATCCTTTGTCTTATTACATAGGACAAACTTCTAGAAGATATTAGAAATAAGAAAAAAGGAACATATCAGAGATGTTAACAACAGAGAAGACAATTCTGGTTTTAGCTTGCCATTTTTCGAACACAAACCACAGTATTGAATGGTATATAAATACTATGAAGATGACTACACCTCCCCTCTCAATAAAAGAAGCTGCAGTAGTGATCTGTTCACAGAAACCAAGGGATGATCCTTGGTGACATTTGGAAATCACTCATAAGATTGCTCATCACATCAGAGTTCAACTTCGCAGCCAATTATAGGATGCACCTCTAAATAATGACTGACCAACTGCTAACATACACGCTCCATGTGTTCATGTAACGGTTCATATGAGTTTGATAGTTTTCATCCTTCGGTTATGAACTAGTTGTAATTTAAGCTTGATTTTGTTCTTTAAGGTGTTTAGTATAGAGTTATCTTGCCCAGACAAAGCCACCAGTCAAGTGGCAAAACTAGTAGGCTAACATTCAAAAATCTCTGACCTATTAAAGCCAGTTTATATCATCTTATAGTATCTTAGAAGACAGAAATATATAGTCTGATCATATGTTGGAGACTGACAAGTAAAAGTAATTTAGAAGAGAACTTGTGTTGGAAATTAGTAACTATTTTGTATCTAGATTTTTGGATACTGCCATCCAAAAATCTAGATCCAAAATAGTATCCTGTATATCTCTTGAGAATATACAATGGCATTATGAAGAAGATGAGTAATTACTCTGTAATCACTCATCTTCTTTCATAGCAGTACCACCTTTTTTAAAAAGAAAAAAAAAAAATCTTTTTAATGTATGGATTTCCATCATGATAATGGAATGTATTAGCCTGCATATTTGATAAGATTTTTTATAACTGTTTCTTTCTGTAATCATAATACATCTTCTGTACTGGTGCATTCAATAGACTAGGAAGTATACAAACAGAATTACAATTTAAATTCATGTTTTTCTTGAAATTCTTAAGATTCAGAATTATGTATAAAACTCTTTTCATAGTTTAATGTCTTGATTAAGTATGATATAAATCAAACAATGATTTATCACTGCATGTATAGATATTCAGAGATTCTAAATGAACAACTTGTTTTTAAGAATGTCATATTTTGCTGTTTAAATTTATAGGTGCTTGACCCACAAGAAAACATTAATGAGGATTCATTAGTGACTATGATGGACAAGGAAGTTTTATCTGCAAAATGTCCTGATGAGCTTCAGGCAGTTTTAGAAGAAGATGTAAGTAAATGGCTGTCTTGTATAATCAATACACTTCCCTTTAAATAGATCTGCAGCAGGAAGATTTTTTTATTTTTTTGAAGCCTTGTTCCAGAGAATGCTGAACACAATTTCAGTGAAATATAAATTTATACTCCTCTGTTAAAATATAGTTTAATGTCGGATATGTTTTTATTAGCACCAACACAAGCATATCATCACTTGTAAGAACCATTACCTTTATTATGCTTTGGATTAAGTTGATTCCTCTACATACATATATATATATATATATAATATGCTTTGGATTAAGTTGATTCCTCTACATGCATACATATACATACATACACACACACATACATATATATATGTGTGTGTGTGTGTGCGTGTAGGGTCTGTAGCTCAGTGGATGTGGCGTTTGCACACCACGGCACTTGGCCACAAGAAGGAAGACTTGGTTTCGAGTCTAGTCAGCGACTAGAGGAAATTTTTCTAAGTCTTTTTTCGACCGGTTCCCGAGTTAGTCGATCTCTGGCACGGGCAAGCGGGTTTTTCATCCCGTAAACTCAAGAAAATCGACCATAGAACCCACATTATTTTCAGACATTAAATATATTGTGTTAGGGTTAGGGACCACGAGATGGCGGCACATTGGAGCCGTCTCTCTTCACTGTGTACTGCTTAATTAGTGATAGCCTTGGGCCATCTATCTCTGATTGGTACCAGTGGAGATTGAACTGCCCACTCAGTCTCCAAAAGTTAGATAGGGCTAAATGGCCTCGCCTACTCCCGTATACAGGAATAAAAAGGCATTAGCTGATATATATATATATGAAAAGTTTTTTACCTTGGAGATAATATATATTAAGGATACCAAGTAATTTTATAAACTTGGTTTTTTTACTCCTTCTCCCAAGTAAACAAAACAGTTAAGTTTGTGCCTGAACGTGGTTCAAGTCTAAAGGTAGTCATGTTGGAGGCTTAATGGATATTTTTACAACACTTAAAAAGAATTAAAATAGACTTTAATGCTTCCTATATTTCGTCCTAGTCACTAGGACATCTACGGGGATTACAAAAAATTAATGTAACATATGCACAAATAACAAACAATACTAAGCCCAACCACGTGGGTGACACTAAAGTCCTATCTAGGTAGAGCGCCCTCTAAGGGCAGTAGTAGGTGGCCTGGAATGTAAGGTGGGAACTCTGGTGATGAGTGTTTCCCAAATCTTCGGAAGCTTAATGCACCCATATTTATTGAGATTTGGTTGGTTTTTGAGAGCTGCTGCTGCTTCTAAGAAAAGTCTCTCTTTCTTGAATTTGCTGTGGTGGAGCATGGTGGTTTTCTTCCATGATACTCTGTGGGTGGTGTCCAAAACATGGTCAGCCAAGCCTGAATGGCCATAGTTGTGTTTGAAGATGTAAGACTTGTGTTCCTCTAGACAGATGGATGCTGATCTGCCTGTCTGTCCAAAGTACGCCAGCTTACAGGAACAGGGTACTTTGTAAACTCCAGGCAGAGAGAGAGGAGGGAGCTGATCTTTCGTAGAACGGATAAGGGTAGCCAGTTTGCGGTGGGGCTTGTGTGCTGTGTGTAGATTGTATTGTTTTAGTATCTTGGCTATTTTTTCAGATGTGCCACGGATGTAGGGTATGGTGATGGCATTTTTAAAATCTTGTTGACGAGAAGGAAGGGGAATGGGGGAGGAGTTGATTATTTTTTTGATACTGTGATCGCTGTAGCCATTGGAGAGGAAAGTGCTGTGTATGTGGTTAAGCTCATTAGTGAGGGCGGTTCCACTGGAACAAAGATTGTGGGCTCTCTTGGTAAGAGTTTTAATAATGCCATATTGTTGAGAGGGGTGGTGGTGGGAGAGTTTGTGAATGTATCTGCCTGTGTGTGTGGGTTTTCTGTATACGGTGAAGGTAAGTGTATCATTAGGCAGGCAGGTGACTAAGGTGTCTAGGAAGGGTAAACAATTGTTCTTTTCCTTTTCCATAGTGAACTGGATTCTTGGATGTAGACTATTGAGATGACTGAGGAAGGAGTCTAACGTGTCTGGGCCATGAGGCCAAATAGAGAACACATCATCTACATATCTTAGCCAGATAGAAGGTTTGAGTGGGGCTGAGTCTATGGCTCGTTTTTTGAAATCTTCCATATAGAAATTGGGAAGGGGGGGGTGAGAGGGGGGAACCCATGGCAGTTCCTTCTATCTGCTTGTAGATTTTGTTGTTCCAAGAGAAATATCCAGAGTTAATGGCAAAGGAAAAGAGAACTAAGATGTCAGAGGGAAAAACCTTTTCTAAGAGAGATAAGGTGTCAATTAAGGGAATATTGGTAAACAAAGAGGAGATATCAAAGCTTACCAATATGTCTGTCTTCTTCAAGGTTAAATTTTCTGTGAGGGCTTTAAAGTGGGTCGAGTTTTTTATATAGGAAGGGGACCTTCCGGTGAGGGGGATCAGAGAGTTGGCCAGCTGTTTAGATAGTCTATAGCAAGGTGCATTGGTAGCATCTACTATAGGCCTGAGTGGGGAGTTGGGTTTGTGGATTTTTGGTAAACCGTATATTCGGGGGGGACGGGAGCGGAAAGGTTTAAGTTTTTTCGTGACATCTGGGGGCCAGGAAGATACTTTTTTGAGTAAAATTTTAAGTTTCTTAACTTGTGTTTTTGTGGGGTCGTGTTCTAGCGGGATGTAGGTAGCGCGATCGCGGAGGATAATGTTCATTTTACGCTTATATTCGCTGGTGAGTATAAGCGAAGGTACTCATCAGCGAATGTAGCACGGATGTAGCACATTTTTCAGATGTGCTACATCCGTGGCACATCTGAAAAAATAGCCAAGATACTAAAACAATACAATCTACACACAGCACACAAGCCCCACCGCAAACTGACTACCCTTATCCGTTCTACGAAAGATCAGCTCCCTCCTCTCTCTCTGCCTGGAGTTTACAAAGTACCCTGTTCCTGTAAGCTGGCGTACTTTGGACAGACAGGCAGATCAGCATCCATCTGTCTAGAGGAACACAAGTCTTACATCTTCAAACACAACTATGGCCATTCAGGCTTGGCTGACCATGTTTTGGACACCACCCACAGAGTATCATGGAAGAAAACCACCATGCTCCACCACAGCAAATTCAAGAAAGAGAGACTTTTCTTAGAAGCAGCAGCAGCTCTCAAAAACCAACCAAATCTCAATAAATATGGGTGCATTAAGCTTCCGAAGATTTGGGAAACACTCATCACCAGAGTTCCCACCTTACATTCCAGGCCACCTACTACTGCCCTTAGAGGGCGCTCTACCTAGATAGGACTTTAGTGTCACCCACGTGGTTGGGCTTAGTATTGTTTGTTGTTTGTGCATATGTTACATTAATTTTTTGTAATCCCCGTAGATGTCCTAGTGACTAGGACGAAATATAGGAAGCATTAAAGTCTATTTTAATTCTTTTTAAGTGTTGTAAAAATATCCATTAAGCCTCCAACATGATGTCCTCACAGCACTTAAGCCTCTACACACGTATTCTAAAGGTAGTGCAACACCAGGGCAACTCGTTGTAAAGGTGGGTAAAGCTCTGATCACTATTCTTAGTATTTATTAGGTCGAAACCGGTCTGGGTAGTGACCCCCCACCCATAATGTATAATAGTATACATCTCTTAGTGAGATGTCTTTTGCAGTATGGGAAATACCAAGAATAGTGATCAGAGCTTTACCCACCTTTACAACGAGTTGCTCTGATGTTGCACTACCTTTAGACTTGAATACGTTCTGGCACAAACTTAACTGTTTTGCTTACTTGGGAGAAGGAGTAAAAAAACAAAGTTTATAAAATTACTTGGTATCCTTAAAAAAAAAAAAATATATATATATATATATATATATATGCATGTATGTATGTATGTATGTATAACAATAATTATAGTAAATATAATTTTAAAAAATAAAAAAATACTTATAAAATTACTTGGTAGCCCTAATATATATATATATATATATATATATATATATATATTTATAAAAATAAATGTAACTGACTAGAACCCGAGAAAGTATAACAAAAACCTTTAATACATCACAACTAGTTTCATCGGTGCTCCGACTTCTTCAGGTGAGAAATAAAAACATAACATATAAAATAACACGGTAAAAAATGAACTTTACAGCTTAATAAAAAGCAGAATAATAACAGTCATATTTGAATAGGTGACCGCGTGCTACCGTTGGCATGAGTAGAATGTGTGCGACAGCTAATTTTTGAGCGCCAGTACTGGATTACTGCGCTATGGGAATCGGGTAAATTGTAGCTAAGATTATTGTTTAAATGTGAAGGGTCCAGAACTATTTCTTTTGATTCGATGATTCTTCTTTCAAATTCATCCTTGCAAATATATAAATTAGTAGTGCGTTCCCAATCAACTTGATGTGGCTGTTCTTCAAGGTTAGAGTTTGCCGAGAAAAGGACATGACTGGAAAGGGCGCTCGCTGATTTTATTTTTATAAATTAATTTATTTTATTTATTTTTTTTTATAAATGTATACATCCCGAGTAAATCCTAATTTCAACAATATATATATATATATATATATATCATAGCTACATACAAAAAAGTAACAAAACCTATAATATTTCTAGGGAGGTGGGATAAAGAAAAAGAGGCAGCCTGTTATGTGTTTCTTTAACAGTTGGATATTATAGTCCTTTGGAAAAACAGTGTGAAGAACACCATTCGAAAGCACACAGATAGATTATTATCCCTAAACTCCCATGGAGTCAGTGACTCATCATGGGAGTTTCCTCTGTCATACAAGCAGCTTATCATACCATGCCTTAAATACTTTCAAATTCTCTGCGTGCATTCCAATCATTTGCTATTTGCCATACAAAAAGCCTGCATCTCAGTCCTTTACTCACACATTCTTATACAGCTTCCAGGGATGACCTCTTATTCTCCTCCATCTCCCACCATTCAGTGAAAAACCTCTTTAATGTTAATCTTATAACAACTCATTATCAACTTGTACATCTATCATATCACCCCTCCTCCTATACACTTGACCATAAATTACATCTTCTCAACCTTTTTTCAAACTCAGCATTCCAGAGACCAGAAGGAAGATGGATGGAATGAAAGAGAAAAAAAAAAGTTGATTTGGTACGTTGGATGCTAGACTGTGTGGATGTCGATTGTCAACTGCCCATATTTTGACAGGCTTAAAAGAAAAGGGAGAAATGATGGCATCTGGTTTGTCAAATCTTATAGAGAAGGTATGAGACAGAAAGAGAATGCCCCTGGGAATGTGATTGATTGAAGTGAGCCTATGAGAGAGAGAGAGAGAGATTGTTTGTCCATAACATATGCAATTTATGTCCGTAAATTGCATATGTTCTGGCCAGTTTGTCTGTTTTGTGGGATGAAAAACCCTGCCATTTCTGTAATGAGACCAGCAAGAGAGAGAGAGAGAGAATCTAGTAATCAGATTTGTTTGTTTGCGTCTGGTAATATCATTTTTATGAGGACATTTTTTGATGCACTCAAATGTGAGAACAGTATTCAGAGTTTATGTAAATCTCATCCACAGAGCTTTGTATATATGGTACATTAGTATCAGTACTGTTTCTAGATTATTGAACTCTTAGCCAAATTGCTATAAGTTTGATAATCCGGAAACAGTTCTCTAGATTCCAAACATGGAACTTTTCCATACCATTTTCAGGCCTCCAGTAAGCACATTGGTGGTCTCATATGAGGTGATGAAATTGATCTACTACCTGAAGAATCACAAACATCTGTGTTCACAGCATGGTTCAATCATCACTGCCTATTGATTGGAGAACAGGTATTATGGATGCGATCTATTTATATCAAGGAAGTTTTGAGTTGTGAATCAACCCACAAAGAGAAATGTGATTGTGGCTGGAGAACTGTTATGGCATGAAGTGGGATCTTTTTTAGAAGAAATAAGACAGGATTGCATTTTGATAGCATTGAAATTCACCAAGTTGTCCTCACTCCACTAGAGAATGGTAAAAAAAATAAAAGTAAACAGTGTTTAAAATACTGACCTTGTTAAAATCCCTAATATCACTTCAATATGGCTTCATGATTAAATAGCAAATCGTGCCATCTGATCCCTTGCAAAGGCCATTGGCACACCTTTTGTTCATCTTCTGCTTACACCTTTGCACTATTGTAACACCTAAAGACAAAGTTGACCTCTTGTCATCATTCAACTCCTCCAACCATAACAGAAGCAATTCATGCATGCCCTCTGCAGCGTTTTGCAAAAATGACATAAGAAGAATTGTGCATAACATACAGAAAACAAAAAGGCTTCTTCCTGATTGTGTTCACCACTGGTACTTATCAGATGAACCTCTGTTCCCTCTCCTATAACTAATCTGCATGCTTTATAATCAGCTAGTATCTACTTCACAGCATGGTAGCAAGCCCATATCCAATCTGTTGCAAAAGAAAGTGTCTGTCATAAAACTGTTGACCTATTACCCTTATCTCAGCTCTCTCTCTAAAATAATCATCATCATCAAATTCCTGACATTTACCCTTAAGGGGTGTACAGGATATGATAGTACTACATGAAAAATTTACATCATTACTAACTTCCTATCTACAATTTTCTTCCAAATCAATCTGTTACCTTTCAAAGCTCCAACATTGTTAGGTCTTATATTTCTATCTTCTAAGGCACTTTTTACTGTATCAATTCACCTATATCTTGGTCTTCCTCTGGTTCTTTTTCCTGCCAACCTGGCAGAGAACACTTGTTTTGCTAATTTTTCCCCTCCCATTCTGTTTAAGTGACCATACCACCTGAGATTAGCTCTGCTAACACATTCCTGGATGATAACAATGTCAAGTTCCTTCCTAATATCCTCATTTTTAATATGATATTGCCACTGATGCCATCTTCATGTCCCTAATCTTTCTCAGGACTCTCATATCTGCAGTCTCTAGTCTTTGGTCAAGTGTTTTACTTATTACCCAGCTCTCAGATCCATAAGTTAAAACTGGTTTGAACAGTCTTGTTTACAGCTTATTTAGTGTTTTGACTAATTTCTCTCTTATTCCATATAAATTTATTCATTTGACGACTTCCTACAATTCCAGCTTTGTTGATTCTGTTGTCTATTTCTTTATTTAATTTACCATCGCTAAAAATCGTGCCTAAGTAGCTGAAATGTTTTACTTGTTCTATAGGTTCTCCATCCACAATGCAGTTGATATTTTCAATGCTTATGCCTATTTTCATTGTCTTTGTCTTGTTATTGCTGACCTTCATACCATATCTATTACAACAGTTATTCAATTTAGTCAGGAAATCTTGCAGACTTGTAGCGGATTTATTGAGAAATATAACATCATCCGCATAAAGCGAGGAGTTGACATTAACATCTCCAATTTTGATATCATGTTTAATACCACTTTCCTTCATAATGTGATCCATATAGATAATGAATAACAGAGGGGCTAATGTACATCCTTGTCTCACACCAGATTTAACATTAAACCATCTTCCTGTACGTCCTTCAATTCTAACTGCTGACTTACAACTCAAATAAAGACTAAGTATTGCTTGATATAATGCCCCATTGACACCATATAACTGCAGTGTATTGAATAGCTTCTCTCTCGGCACCTTGTCATATGCCTTTTCCAAATCGACAAAACTTAAATACAGATCTTTGTTATATTCCCATGCTTTCTCGACTATTTGTTGTAAAGTGAAAATCTGATCCTGACAGCCTCTATTTGGCCTGAGTCCAGCTTGTTCTTCACCAAGCTTTTCTTCCACAATTCTTCTCAACCGTTTCTCAAGTATACTTGCATAGATCTTATCAGGAATACTCAGTAGAGAAATACCTCTGTAATTCTCACATTCAGTTTATTTCCCTTTTTATATGTGGATACTATGAGAGCTCTACTCCAATCATCTGGAATTCGTCCCTCTGTCCAGGCCCTCTGAACTATGCAGTGCAACCACTGTAAGACTTTTATACCTCCGTACTTTAGCATTTCTTGTTGAATATCATCTGCTCCAGCTGCCTTTCCACATTTCAGACTTTTGATAGTTTTTTCTACTTCAAGTATGGATATGTGTTCCCGATTGCATGCCCGGTCAGTGTTTTTTATCACTGTGCTGTCATCCAAAATAATGGAGATCATAAATCATCACCTTTTTTTGTCACCTGGAGATACCTGTATTATTCAGTACATATTTTACTGCTCCAGATTCATAGCAGTTCTCTTACTTATGCTCCCACCTCCCAACACGCTCTAGAAAGGTTTGGTAAACCTGTGCTATTAACTTGATGCTTCCTACTCATTAATAGTTTGGCATAGCAGACTATTCTGCAGAGTGTGATGTTATCATCTTCCTTCTACTAATGTTAATTGGTTTTCTTTGTAATCATATGCTACATGTAATGGTTGATCTCTCTTTCTTTGTTTCTGTCAATTTATGTGGACAGAAGGTCATTACATAACAGAGCTCTGAGGTACTACCTCAGAGCTCTGTTAGGTTGTCTACCTTATTTGTCTTGTATTTAAATGACCTTTTGTCCTCAAGATAAAAATAAATCCTCTAATGCCTTTTATTCTCCAAAGAGAGTAGACAGAGCTACTTTAGTCTTAACTTTTGGAAAATAGTGAACTCATGCTACCAATGCATATGAAAACTTGTAGAGTGAGTACAACAGACAACTGCTGCCATCTTGTGGCCCTAACATCCTTATTATCTGAAATAATGGACTTAAAAAAATAATGTCATCTAAAATAATGGAGATCATAAATCATCACCTTTTTTGTCACTTGGAGATTTTTTTGTCCTTGGAGAGGGAAAACTATTTGCCAATGTCCAAGATTAGCTATACACATTACTTCTGCAATGTATTCTTCCAGATTTCATGCTTAATCACTTCATTCATTCATTTGATACTTATCTTATTCAGCCTTTTGACCCTTGGAATATTTTCACACATTGGTGCTGTTAAATAGTTCTTGCTATTTAATAGCACCAATTTCTTGGTTAACATCCAAGCAGCATTTATCTCCTTTCTGCTTAACTCCTCATTCCATGTATAACGAAAGCTTGCAGCTAACCTTTTCATAATCACCAACCTTTCTAGTTCCACATATATCCTATTCTCACAGAAGCCTTCATGTTGTTGGCCACTACCCAAGTTCTCTCATGATCACTCTTGCCAGGTGGAGGGAAATGCAACACTCCTTCACAACCACATCCTGTGATGAAATGATCAGATAAAACACTGCCAATTCTTGAGTGTCCTCCATTATATACTGCCTAAGATACTGTAGATGTTCTTCAGTAACTCAAGAAATTCATTTTCCTTATTCACAAATGTTGCTCTTCATTCTAATCTATATTATCATAATGATTGCCCTTCCCTTGTTCACCAACTCAGGTTGCCTATATATTTCTTCATCACCACCCTCCACATTACCTAGCCCATATAGTAACATTGGCTCAGCTATACATAATGAGATATTTATACTTCATCCTGTCACCCTCTACTATATTGCATCTTAAAACTGCTGCCACTGTTCCTCCCCCTTTGCATCTCTGTTTTAAGCATACATAATTTCCCTGAATGCTGAAGGGTGAGAAATGAGTTAATCAGGATGATAACCTTGCAATCCAACTGAACCATACCTTCTCATTTCTCTTGTTCAGTCTCTCTGCAGACACATCCCCCACATTTTCCTATGCACATATGCTGCACTCATGACAGTGAACCATTTTCAAGAAATCTGCTTTGTTAATCACCTTTGATCTTTGTGTGACATGATGATCTCATTTCTACCATCATTTTTTGTTATTTATTGAAAGCTACAAACTTCAGGAAAAGCAATACTAACCAAAAAAAGCATTACCAAATGTAAAAAATAAATCAAAAAATATAAAATTAATTAAAAAAATGGGAAAACATCCTTAACCCACCCACTGTACAAATGTACTATAGGTTTACTAATAGCCTTTTGTAGACGGGAGCAACATCAAAAATAAAAAAAAAAACATCCCACAAAGCTCCACATCATTATGTAATAAGGCTAAGGTATCAAAACTAAATAAAATTTTACCAAAATGTGAATGGTAACAGTATGACCAGTTGGTTAGCGTATCCACTCTCCACCCAACAGATTGCAGGTTCATATCCCACTGTGGGCATGGATGTTTCTGATTGTCTTTAGGTGCAAGATGAACTTCATCACCCAATCTGAGACCAGTGCCCTACTTATTGGAGGCCTGAAGTGGCTTGAAAAACTTCTATATTGGTCTCTAGAGCAGGGTTTCCAGACTGTAAAAAAATAAATAAATATATGTGTGTGTATATCCATTCTATATATATATATAAAGATAAGCCGAAATTTGAAACGTTTTTATGTCATGTTTTGAAACATCCAACAATGTGTTTTACTGATGTTCATATCCCACTGTGGGCATGGCTGTTTCATGAGATTACAATTTATTAAGCTGATAAGCCAAAATTTGTCACGTCTTCATTGTTTTGAAACGTCCAACAGTATGTTTGCCTTCATGTGACAACAATTTCATCGTTTCAGGATTACAACAAACTCATTGTCAACCATTAGAACAGTACGTGTTAGTATTCATTACTGAAATTAGCATAACGCGCATGACTGATTATATAATAAATATTTTATTTTCATTTCGTGATTTTGAATAATTAAAGTGAGGTTCATAAAGAACCAGCCTACCAGCCTGGAACTCGAGGGGTTGGATGCTGTAGGCACCAGGGAGGGAAGAGCCCCCCCCCTAGTATATATATATATATAAAATCAGTAAAAACAGAAAAAATCCTTAGCCTATCCATGGTGTTAATGTACTATATGCTTAATTATAAACCTCTCATGGGTGGGTGGAAGAGGCAACATAAAAGAAATTCTTACACAAAAATACAAAATAACTCTTATCTTTTCCTGGGCTCATTTCCAGTTGCTTGCCATTTTTCAGTCCTCACACTCATCAGATTTTTAGAACACTATCACTGTTCAATAGATCTCTTTGAATGCCATACATAAGTGTATGATAATTTATATGAAAATAAAATATATATCATCATCAATTTTCTTATATGTATTCTTAAGTGTAAAGGCTACTATGCCAGTACTGCATGATTATGTTTACATTATTACTAATCTTCTATCAACAATTTTCCTCCAAATTAGTCTATTACTTAACGGCACTCCAGTATTGCCTAATTTTTTTTATTTTATTTTATTTTTATTTTTATTTTTTTTTAGGAAATTTATTGACCTTTTTAGTTATCTTACACCAGCTGCTTAGGTGCTGTTTTTTGGAATTGTCAGTTATTGTTTAATTTGAGCTTAATGTACTGAAGATGCCTGTGACACACAGGTGAAAATTATACTATTAAATAATCTTTGTACGTGAGTTTTTTCCGTTATTAATTTTGTATATATATTTCCTACTGTTTTTTTTATCTGAACTGCTTGTTTCTTCTTCTTTAATAGTATCAGATTTACTCGCTGTTACAATACGTGTATCACAATTAGGATTACTTTTACCTGCTTTGGGTAAAGCTAATCCTAATTGTGATACACGTGTGCTTTGCCCTTCTTTTCAAAGTCCTAGTTCTAAGCCACTTTTCCATTATTAGAAAACGTTGCCGAAAAATATATAAATATATAATACTGGGGTTAACTCAGGACACACTTTGTCCAAGTATCACTTAGCACTTCTCGAGATATACTGAGCGTTGAAGGAGGGAAACCTTCAATAGTAAAAATCAATAAACAACAAGTATAACTGGTAATTAGTTTACGGAATTAATAATGCATATAAAGTATATTAATTAAAGGTAACTTTAATGAATAACTTCTATATTTCGGCAACATCACATTGCCATCTTCAGGAACATAAAGATATGGTATGTGCATGCAGGCACTAACACAAAGCAAATGAGGAAGAAAGCAAGAAACTAATATTGTTCCTAAAGTCCTAATGGTGCCCTCTGGCGGGCTAATTTGGTAGTCTTGGCAGTTGGACTGAAGTTCTCATAATGTAAGTCTCCCAAATTTGTTGAGGTTAGGAACATTTTTTAGAGCTGCTGAAGATTCTTTGAATAATAATCTTTCGTATTTAAACTTGCTGTGATGAATTATTTTTGTTTTCTTCCAACGAATTTTATGGTGGGTATCTAAGGCATGGTCTGCCAGCCCAGAGCGGCTGGACTGGTGAAACCGGATGTACTCTTGGTGTTCTGAAATCCTGATATTTGTTGTTCTACCTGTTTGGCCAAAGTAGGACAATTTGCAGCTGCAAGGGACCTGGTATACACCAGGTAGGTCTAGGGGAAGTGGTTGGTCTTTGGTAGAGCAGATAAGGGATGCCAACTTTTTATATGGTCTGTAAAAGGAGTAAGGTCATATTTTTTGAGGATATTGGTTATTTTCTCAGAGGTGCCCTGGATGTAGGGGATGGTGATAGACTTGGTGTAATCTTTATTGTGGAGGGGGGTTGTGGTTTACTGGTTTTAGTATTTTTTGGATTTTTTTGGGGTTATAGCCATTGGCTAAGAAAGTGTTGAGGATGTGGTTTAGTTCAGTAGTTAGGGCCTTGTCATCTGAGCAGATTAATTTTGCCCTGTTATATAGTGTTTTTATAACCCCATATTGTTGTGGGGGGGGGGGGCTGCTGGTGAATGTATCTGCCAGTATGGGTGGGTTTTCTGTGAACAGAGAAAACCAAAGATCCATCAAGCTGGCGGGTGATTAAAGTGTCTAGGAAGGGGAGGGTGTTGTTTTCCTCTTTTTCTAAGGTAAACTGGACTCTGGGGTATTGGTTGTTTAAGTGTGTTAGGAAGGAATGGAGTGTGTCTGAGCCATGTGGCAAATAGCAAAAACATCATCCACGTAACAAAGCCAAATAGTGGGTTTTTGTGGGGTGGAGTTTAAGGCTTTCTCTTCAAATGTCTCCATAAAGAAATTGGCCAAGGGTGGGGAAAGCGGTGAACCCATGGCTGTCCCCTCTATCTGTTTGTAGAACTTTCCTTGCCAAACGAAATAGCCTGAGTTCATTGTGAACTGAAATAGGGCTGAGATATCGGGAGGAAACTTGGCTTGGATGAGCTCTAGGGTTTCTTTGAGTGGGACATTAGTGAATAGGGAGGAGACGTCAAAACTGACATTATGTCAATGTGTTGGAGTGTGAGGTTTTCTATACTGGCTTTAAAGTGGGCTGAGTTTTTTATGTGTGATGGTGTGTTGCCAGTGTAGTGTGTGAGCATTTTGGCTAAATGTTTGGCTAATTTATATGTGGGGGAATCAATGCCATCCACTATGGGACTCAATGGCACATTTTGTTTATGTATTTTTGGGAGTCCATATAATCAGGGGGGGTCTAGAGTTATAAGGTTTTAGTTTGTTGGTGACTTGCACCAGCAGTCCCACCCCCCCCTCACAACAATATGAGGTTATAAAAACACTATATAACAGGGCAAAATTAATCTGCTCAGATGACAAGGCCCTAACTACCGAACTAAACCACATCCTCAACACTTTCTTAGCCAATGGCTATAACCCCAAAAAAATCCAAAAAATACTAAAACCAGTAAACCACAATCCCCCTCCACAATAAAGATTACACCAAGTCTATCACCATCCCCTACATCCAGGGCACCTCTGAGAAAATAACCAATATCCTCAAAAAATATGACCTTACTTCCTGTTACAGACCATATAAAAAGTTGGCATCCCTTATCCGCTCTACCAAAGACCAACCACTTCCCCTAGACCTACCTGGTGTATACCAGTCCCTTGCAGCTGCAAATTGTCCTACTTTGGCCAAACAGGCAGAACAACAAATATCAGGATTTCAGAACACCAAGACTGCATCTGGTTTCACCAGTACAGCCGCTGTGGGCTGGCAGACCATGCCTTAGATAGCCACCATAAAATTCATTGGAAGAAAACAAAAATAATTCATCGCAGCAAGTTTAAATATGAAAGATTATTCAAAGAATCTTCAGCAGCTCTAAAAAACGTTCCTAACCTCAACAAATTTGGGTGCATGAAACTACCCCAAATTTGGGAGACTCACATTATGAGAACTTCAGCCCAACTGCCAAGACTACCAAATTAGCCCGCCAGATGGCACCATTAGGACTTTAGGAACAATATTAGTTTCTTGCTTTCTTCCTCATTTGCTTTGTGTTAGTGCCTGCATGCACATACCATATCTTTATGTTCCTGAAGATGGCAATGTGATGTTGCCGAAATATAGAAGTTATTCATTAAAGTTACCTTTAATTAATATACTTTATATGCGTTGTTAATTCCGTAAACTAATTACCAGTTATGTCTGACCAACGTATAAGCCTTGCTACCAGAAACAACAAGTAATTGGTTGAAATGTGGATAACACGTTCACTTCAAATCTGACAAAACAACAAGGGAAGGCGGAAGCAATAAGACTATATTATTGTTCACTTCACCCCTCTTTTATTATTATCATTCTGCCGCTACAAATTTAGCGGTAGAATGATGAATAATAAAAGAGGGGTGAAGTGAATAACAATATAGTTTTATATTTTCCACCTTTGAACATTCTGACGATATTTTTTTTTAAGTCTCCATTTGATTTCAATAATTTTTACTTACTTATTCAATTTTAATTTGTTTAGATAATTAAAAAATTTATATTTATTTAATTAATTTAAGTCTGCCTGCAGACCACTTGTCCCATCGTTCCGGACCACAGGTTGAGAAACACTGATGTAGAGCACGTGAGCTCTACATGATTTTCCACATTTATCATTTTAAACATTGATCTCCTTGCCATTCTCCAGTGGGGTAAGGATTACCTGTGAACTTCAGTGCTATCTAAACACAGTCCTGTCTTATTTTCATGATATATGTCACTTCACTTCCCTTTACTTTTGATAAAAGCTTGACTAAACATTTTAGTATTATTTTTCTTCTTGAATCGATATACATGAGGGGGGGGGGGGGGGGCGCGTCCGGAAAGTTCTGATAAACACCTAGACAAAAATGATATTAAAGCAACTAATATAATCACAAGAAAGAACATACTAGTAGCAGTTATGAAGGTAACTTATGTTCTTTCTTATAGTTATATCAGTTGCTTTAATATAATTTTTGGGATTAAAAGATTACCAGCTGTGTACTACATCGATGGAAAGGTACTCCAAGAGATTGATGAGGCTAGGGACTTAGGGGTATTGGTAGATAGGGAGATGAAGTTCAGAGGACACATTGCTAAGGTGTCCAAGATTGCACATAGGATTACTTGGTTGTTGAGGAACACACTGACATCCAGAGATAAAGAGGTTATTATTCCCCTTTATAAAGCATTGATACTTCCACATTTGGATTACTGTGCTCAGGTCTGGTCACCTGGATTCCTTGGAGTGAGGAGGCTGTGGAGAGGGTTCAGAGAAGAGTGACCAAGTTGGTGAGTGATATAAAAAATGCTCCTTGTGGATTGCAGAGATTGGTTGATAGGCGAAGAAGAGGGGATATGATAGAAACATTCAAATTACTAAAAGGTTTTTATAGGATTGATGCAGGGGAAATGTTTCAGCTGTGTGAAAGTGATGGAAGAACAAGAGGTCATCTCTGGAAATTAAAGAAGAGTGTGGTTAACAAAGGTGTCAGAACAAGGTTTTTTGCCTGGAGGGTGGTGAATGAGTGCAATTCATTGCCTGACTTAGTTGTGAGCTCTTCGTCTGTAAATGAATTCAAGAAGAGATATGACAGATATTGTTTTGCTAGTTTGGGTCTCCCGCGATGAGTCTACTGACTCCATGGAGATACCCGTAATAATAATAATAATAATAATAATAATAATTCTAGAGGGCCAGGGGAACAGTCGTGTTTTCAGGAAGCTCCCGAAAGCTAAGTACAATTTTGAATGGAAATTAGAATATATGTTAAAAATCATAACGTAATATTGTCTAAATTTGGTAGCTTGTTGTGTCTGTGTGATTTTGGTGTAAATTCCGTAAATTAATTTAGTCTTTAACGATACGTTTCATATATTTGAATATGGCGCCAATGCGACGTAAGATAATGGCGTCCAAAAATACGACGGCATTGTTCAAAAACTATAATGTGAGAGAATTTGTCCAATGTGATGTGTGTGGAATGTATGCATTCCCGAATGAGGCTGGAGTATGGATTGAAAGTGATAGTGGTGGGAGAATGTGTAGAAAGTGTATGCAAAGTGAGGAGTCGAAGTATGTGTCAGGTTGTGAGACAGTTATGGTTGAAGAAAGCCAGAATGCGAGTGAAAATAGTGGCTCGATAGGGAATTGCGGTGTACAAGATGGCAATGTGAGCGGTGATCTAAGAAAGAGTGAGAGCAATTATACAGAAAGAGAAAATGGTTTGAATGATAAAAAAAATGAGGAATTATTTGTAGGAAGCGAGATCGCTAGGCTGCGTGCAGTGATACAAGATGCGCAGCGGCAATTAGAGCACCTGCAAAACTCTTTCCAGAGTGATTCGGCTAACGTAAATAAACAGCGTGGGCGAGTTTCCGAAATGAAGAAGAGAGTGTTGTATGGTGACTCGTTATTAAGAGGAGTAATAGATGGGAGTGTAACTAAATCGTACTTACCATGTGCGAAATTTAAGGATGTAAGTGAGAGCATTAGAGTGCAAAAACAGAGGGTGAAAGAAATAACAATTGTGGCTGGTACGAATGAATTGAAAGGTGATAAATTTTTTATGAGAGAGGACTTGAAAGTATTGTTAAAGGCAGCGAAAGAAAAGATTGACAGAGTTAGAATGGTGAGTCTGTTACTGCGGTATGACAGAGAGGAGTTTAGAAGGAAAGCCATAATCGTAAATGATATTATGCGCAGGTTATGCGGACAGTGTGGTGTGGAATTTGTGGACGTGTGGAATGAGTTTGATGTGCGAAAGGACTTATACAAGATGGATGGCCTGCATTTGAATGGACTTGGTGTGCGGAGACTGGAAAAAGTGTTGCTGAATGAAGTGAAAATGAATGTGCAGAACCAGGGAAACTAGAACTACCAAGGAGGGGGGGAAGTGGATATCCAGACATCAGTGAGACAGTTGAGTGTAAAAATGTATATAATGTACCTGAGCCAGCAATAAGGACAAAAAATGGGAATGGGATATTTAGAATAACGCATCAAGATAGGGGTGGGACAAAGGGAACACTGCAATTCATGTATACTAATGCCAGGAGTATTAGGAACAAGAAGGAAGAATTTTTGGCCTTGATTGGCTCTTCCTGGCCACAGGTTATTGGCATTAGTGAAACATGGTTGACGGAAGATGATATAGTTTGTGGGATAGAATGTGTAGGTTATAGTATGTTTAGGAGGGACAGAGAGAATAAAATTGGGGGAGGGGTGTTATTGATGATAGCTGATGAACTGCAGCCAAGGAGAATTGAAGTATTGCAGGATAGTGAAAGGAGCTCATTTGAGGCTATTTGGTGTGAGATTGATACTGGCAGAATAAAATATACAGTTGGGTGCTGCTATAGACCAGGTGATGGAATAGATGGTGGAGATGGTATGCATAAACAAATTGATGAAATGAGTGGAAGGAGGGTAATTATTATGGTGGGGGATTTCAACTATGGTAACATTGATTGGAAGGAGGAGAGGACACATGTGAGGAAGGAAATGGATTTTATTCAATTATTAAAGGATAACTATCTGAAACAGCATGTAATTGAAAATACTAGGGGTGTGAGAGTGCTTGACCTGGTAATAATATCTGAGAATTTGACTGTAATGAATATGACCATGTTGCCACCTATTGGTGAGAGTGATCATAAGGTCTTGACCTGGGAGGTGGCTAAAGGTGTGAAATTTGTGATTAAGACAGGGTATATGTGGAATTACCATGCTGGCAAGTATGACAAGCTTAGGAGATTGCTTGGATCAGTGCCATGGCCTGTACAACTGCAAGGGCTGGACGTCGATACAGCATGGGAAGTGATCAAAGAGCATTTACAGGAGGTTATGGCTGATTGTATACCTAAGGTCCGAATAGTGAAACAAGGAGGGGTTAAATGGATGAATAACACCATTAAGCTTGAGCTGCAAAAAGAGAAACAACTATGGAGGGAATTTAAAGAAAGGGGTGACCTGCAGGCACACGAACGGTGTAAAGTACAGGCCAGAAGGGTAACGAGTGTGGTAAAAACAGCAAAAGCCGATTATGAAAGGAAACTAGCTATGCAAGCAAAAGAGAATCCCAAACAGTTCTTTCAATATGCTGCAAGCAAGAAAAAAACTGTACATGGCAAAATGATTTTAAGGAATGACGATAGTAAAGAGTTCACTGAACCAGTCGATATAGTGGAGTTACTGAGCGCACACATTGCAAAAGTATATCATCCAGGTGGTGACGTTGAAAAAATGAAGGAACCATTAGTTTATATGGGAATTGTGATGAATGAAGTGGAGGTGAATAGTCTATTACAGAACCTTAATGTGAATACATCTGTGGGATTGGATGGTATACCGGCACGGATCTTGCATGAAGCGGCTAATGAATTATCAGTGCCCTTGACCATGTTGTTTAATCTGAGTCTCAGGTCTGGCTTAGTCCCGAAGGCATGGAAAGAGGGGAAAATAGTTTCACTGCATAAAGGAGGATCCAAGACTATGGTTGCAAATTACCGACCGATCAGCATATCAGGAGTCGTTGTCAAGGTCTTGGAGAAAGTAGTCAAGGGGAAAATACAGGAATGGATTGATGAAAATGAGATACTGTACAGAGGACAGCATGGCTTTGTGAAGGGTAGATCATGCCTCAGTAACTTGCTCAAGTTTTATAACAAGGTGACAGCTGAACTGGATAAGGGAAATGGGTTTACAGTGATACTGCTGGACCTGGCAAAGGCGTTTGACAGGATACCACATGGAATTCTAATCCGTAAACTACAACATATGGGAATGGATATAGGGTTGGTGAGATGGATAGCTGGGTGGTTGATGGAGAGATATCAAAGAGTAGTTTATTCAGGAGTAGAGTCCAAAAAACGGCCTGTGACTAGTGGTGTGCCACAGGGTTCTGTTCTTGGACCACTGCTGTTTAATCTGTTCATTAACGATATAGGGAAGGGTCTAAGTGGGACAGTTCATTTGTTCGCTGATGATGCAAAGTTGGGTATGGCGATAGTGAATGCAGAAGATGTCAAAGTCTTGCAAGATGACTTAGATAGATTGGAGTTCTGGACTAAGGAGAATGGATGTCAATTTAATGTGACAAAATGTAAGGTTATGCATTTCGGAGTGAAAAGATTAGCAGCAGTATACCACATTGGTGGAACTGTACTCCAAGAGATTGATGAGGCCAGGGACTTGGGAGTGTTGGTGGATAGGGAGATGAAGTTTATTGGGCACATTGCGAAAGTAGCTAAATCAGCTCATCAACTCACTTGGTTGTTGAAAAATACCTTGACAAGCAGAGAAAAACAAGTTATTGTACCTCTGTACCGAGCCCTGATAAGACCTCATCTCGACTACTGTGCCCAGATTTGGTCACCTCAGTTCCTTCTTGATGGGGTGGAGGTTGAGAGGATCCAGAGGCGAGTGACTAAGATGATAGCAGGTCTATGGAATGAACCATATGAGAACAGGTTGAAGATTTGTGGGTTGCTGAAACTAGTTGATAGGCGGAAAAGGGTAGATATGATTGAGACATTCAAATTGCTAAAAGGATTCTATAGGATTAATTCAGATGATATTTTTGAGATCAGGACTGGTGGTGGGAGAACTAAGGGACACCCATGGAAGCTGGGCAAGTTAGCAGGGGTGTTAGCTGGGTTCTTTACTTTTAGAGTGGTAAATGAGTGGAATAAGCTGCCAGAGTCTGTTGTGGGTGCTATGACAGTGAGCGAGTTCAAGGCAAGGTATGATAGATACTGTGAGAATGTTGAACAGCTGTGTGAACATGATGTTTAGGGCCTCCCTCGATGAGTCTAAGGACTCCTGGAGTAGCCCATGGTAATAATAATAATAATAATAATAATAATAATTTTTGTCTAGGCATTTATCAGAATTTTCCATACCCCCACCTCCCATATCTCTAATTTTCCTGGCAAAAGCATCATTATATCCATAGCCTCTCATAAACTGTATGTCCTTTCCATTTAAGATTGCTTATAACCTTTTCTACTCCTAATAATTTACAAATCCTAAATTTGAATAACTTTGAAATACTTTTTTCATATTTGGGACAGTGCACAAAAAAACTTTCCTATATATATATATAAATGCTTGATGTTATCCAGAATAGGGCAATCTGCTGTGCAATAATGGTTCTCTCTCTCTCTCTCTCTCTCACACACACACACTCACCTCTGTCACTTTCTCATAGGTGCACTTCTGCTAAACTGGCTTGCATCATGCCTTTAATTTACTCTGGATTGCTTGGATTTTACAGACTAAACTCCAGGTTAGGCTGAGAAGTAATCTTTGACTATTGAATGTTTGATATCTCAATTGTTGCCAATAAGATAAGACTTGAATACTGCTTAAAGTTACATGAGCAACTTGGTTTAATTAATGTGCTTAGATAGCATAGTATTGAAATCTTATGCTAATGCGTTCATCAACCTTTTGTATTATATATTTAATGTTTTGCATATATTAAATTGTAATTGCTAATTAAACCTGTGTCATTCCTGAAGTCTTGAACAGTGACCTCACTATTTGCTTTTTACCTAAGACATGCAGGCAAACCATCCAGAAGACCATATACAATTTACATACATACAATTTACATACAACCTGCATAACAGCTGGTGCAGAGAGGATTAACTGACCTATCATAAACAGTAATCAGGTTTCTAAGATGCCAATGCTATGTTACTTTGCCATGACAGGCCATTGAGTCTAGCACAAAAGGAAGATCACTATCAATGGGATCTAATGCCTTGCTACCATGTTTGCTGTATAGTGCATCCCATGTATATCTGGAAATGTGGGAAGGATCCTAGTAGTTTCATGCAACATTGGCCTCTGTTTCAGCAAGACGGTGGTCCTGGCCAATCATTCGGCTATTATACTTGTCAACAAGAGTTAACGGTATTGCACTGTCTCCATTTCTATGGTTCAGGAACAAGGCCCAGGCTTGCTCTGGTGCATCCAAAAGTAATTCTAATGTTCTACTTCCAAGCACAATCATTACTTGCCAGAGAGTGTGCATCCATGTATGGTTGCTCAATGGTGGATGGGGAGCTTTGGTACTGAAACAAACTCCCTTTAAGAATGAGTAATTTTTCATCCTCAAGTTTATCAGGGATCCTCAACCCCAAGTATGTCAAGAAACCATTGTAACATCAACTGAAAACAAAATAAAGAAGCAATAAACATACCAACCTTTTTAATATTACACTCAATTGAAGAACATCCATTCAGGAAAATGCCATTCTTCTTGATTCAAAAGGGTTTGGAAGTGTTGATAGGATCTCCAAAATCAGTCAAGAACTTCTGTGCAGGAGACATTGTTGTAGAAACAACAACTCAGACACAATCAGTGCAACTCCTTCATGCAAAATCTGTTGTGAGGGAGAAACTATCTAAATGATAGCTTCCCCTCGCCAAACTTGAACAACTCTTGAAGAGTATATCAGAGTGGGATCTTCTCAGTATTCCTAATCAGGAGATCTGATCTGAAATGAAAGACTAAGGAGTGAATGCCATGAGGAAAATACTTATATATACGGATGGTCACCCAATTCCCACCAGGAATATCATCTTTGCCTTTTAACATGCCTAAACTACCACCATCTGTGAAAGCAGGTAAACTGCCCAGTTATTCTCTACATCCGAATCCTTTCCACTGCTTTAAATGTCAGAAGCATGGTGATTTTCAAATTACCTGTCATGACTCTGTCCAATGTGGTAGTAAAAATCATAAGAACAAAGACCATAAGAGCAAAACACCAAAATGTCCTAACTGTGAGAGAGATCACACAGCATACTTCTGAGCATGTCAAAGGTGGAAAGATGAAAAGAAGATCCAAAAAATAAAAATTGAGCTGATCATTCCGTATCAGGAGGTGAGGAAGCAGTATACCACAAAAGTAGCAACATCTAGTGGTAAACCCTCTTTCACCATGAAGGATTGGGGGACCTTAATGTGTGTCGGTCCCACCTTCTCACAATTACAACTTGAATGGTATGATTTGCTTGCTGCTCTAAATTTAGAGCACATCAAAGAGAAAATTAATATGGGCTCGTACCTAAGAACATGTCAAAAATGGTTCCCTTAAATGAAAATCCACTAAAAAAAAATAATGGAATGTGCACTGCAGAGAATCAAGGACATGTTTCCAGATCTATTACTGGATAAAATGGATATCTCTCCTTCCCCCCGCCTCTCAATAAAATAAAACAATTAATATATCTAGTGCCCAAGAGGATTACAGTTTAATGACATTTTTTATATTGTTCTGGATAAAGAAGAAATCATGGGCACTTCCATCCAAAAAAGGAAAAATCCAAAGTCAATGAAAACAAAACCTGACATCAGAAGCCAGATGATACCACCAGAAATAAACATTTCTACAATGGAATTGTCATGGATTCCATGAAAACACTGATGTCATCAAGGCTCTCTTGCAGAAGTTCCCAAACCGTTGAGTTGTTTTCCACTTGTACCTAAACTGTGGTATAATGCTAATTTCATAGAAGCTGAGGAAGCGCAGAAGAAAGATTGGAGTATCCTTCATAAATACCTCACAGCAAACTTCATTGCTTTCAAATGTGCCCAAGCCTGAGCAAAACACATCTTTAGCTGTTGTCAGAGCCAAAAGGAATCCTGAAACATATATGTCAAGGCAAACAGGTCACCCTTTCATTTGGACATCAACCACTGTCTATGCAGTTAAACTAAAATCCCTTCCAGACCATCCCACATGGGTGAATATTTTTTGCCCACAGTGGGAGAATCTGTATAACACTCTTCAAACTGCCTTATGACCCTTTGGTTTGGAAAGAGAAGCACTCTTAGAAGTTTTATATATTGGGGTATGTTGCACGGATGCCATGAAATATACTACTGTACATGTATATGGAGGCTAATGACCTCACATCAATTGCCTTAGTATCCTATAATGCAATGCACATATCCTTACAGACACGTATAATGCTACGCATTATGGGAAGGGCCACCACTCAGACTGGTTTTGACCTTTATTGACATCTCAGTCAGTCAGAGCCAGACCCAGAAGTGATACCAAGGTTGAAATAATGCAGAAGTCATATTTCCATATACAAGTAGTCCAAAGGTGTCACAGATTATTACTAAAATACTCTGGATTAGAGATAGGTGTTGAAAGTTTTTTTCATTTGGTTATGCCGTAAATTAAAAATGCCTAGAAATTATATTCATGGTTTCATCCTTTATCCATTTAAGCAAGCAAAGTTTGCATGTGAAGTAACTTCTGGAATAAGTAACAACTGGACTTCTTGTATATAGAGGCTAATGACTTCACGTCAGTTGGCTTAGTATCCCATAATGCAATGCACATATCCTTGTAGACATGTATAATGCTGTACATTATGGGAAGGGCCACTACATAGACCGGTTTCAAACGGTTATTATAACTTTAATTAATATAACTTATCTGAAATCATTATAATTTATAAACTTTAAAACCTGCAATTTCTTCATTGAAAGAAATGCAACTTCAAAATCAAATTTAAACTCAAAACTGTATTTCAGCTTGCAAGAATTTTGCTTGCCATCAAAATTTTATCATTTTAAAATTGAAGACAACTGTTATTGACATGCCCCTTCCTCCCACAGTGGCTGTTTTGATCATGATTCAAGTGATTGTAGAGAAGAGGAGACAAAACTGTTATGAAATGGTTTCTATTGGCCACATTTCACTTCTTAAAAACAAATTTTTAAGAAGTGAAATGAAATACAAAACACACACAGAATTAAATATAACACTCACAGGTGGATAGCTCCCTCTCGTTGAGCCTTGCCACCAATATAGATGTACCTCAGAGCTCTGTTTTTATCATCTAAGAATTAACAACCTCTTGTAAATAGTACTGATCTCATCCTACTAATATGACAAACCGGGCAGTGCTCAGACATCCCAGACTTCAAGATCAGCTGCAACCAGTGCCTTAAACACTAATCTCCATACCATCCTTCACTGGGGCCTGATAATCTGGTCACCCTCAATTCTACCAAAACATAATCTTGCCTTTTCTCTTGCAAAAGTTATCCCAGCTCATCTTCTGTTCCCTTATCCTCAGTAATACATAAATCACCAGACTTGATAAGATCTCTCTCCAAGGACTGACATTTACCTCCAGTTTATACTAGCAAGACAAAGTTCATGATTCTCAAAGGAAATACAGACAGCAAAGCCCCTAAGAAACAAGTGTATCTTAATGGAGAAATAATTGAGGAAGTCAACAGGTTTGAGTACCTAGGATCCATTTTTAATGTGAAGAATTGCTGTTCAGAAGATGTCAGAAGAAGATTGGGAATGACTAAAACTCTCAGAGACGGGTATAAAATCTGGAAGGATGAAATAACCTCCATACGAACAAAGTTTAGGATTCTGGATGTAGCTGTTTTTCCAACAGTGATGAGAGCCTCCATAGTTCAGTCAGTATAGACAAAACCCTTTGTCGAAAATACCTGGGTTTGATTCCCGTCCATGATGTGAGGAACCTTTATCTGTTCTCTTTCAACTAAAAGTGAATTAGCTGGTCTCGTACAGAGGTAGAGGGTTTTTTCTCCAAGAAACTTGGGTTTTTCGTCCCTCAAAACAGGCAAACTGGCCAGAAGAACACACACACACACACACACACAAATGACAGACAAATAAATACATTATATCCATTAGCTTCATGCTGGTTTCATAAGATGGTGCCGTACTACCCATATGGGAGTCATGGCCACGGTATTGTTGGATCCTACTTCTTGTCAATCTATACTTTGGATCCGACATTTAGTTATTACGATGTTCTTAACCTAAAAAATAGTTGCTAGTTGATTTCTAATACAAATATAGAGAAAATTTATATTTATAGACTGAGCCACTCTATATCTGAATTAGTTCAAGAATTGAAGATAAATCAACCCTCAACTATTTCTCCTTAATATATTGTTATTATATATACTGGCCGAGTATATTTAACTAACTTAATTCACCTGCTTTGGTTCGAATATTTCATGAATGGTGCAGTAAAAGAGATTCAGGCAAAATACAACTTTTGATTAACAAAAACAAGCATTTAATTTTATAATCACAAATTATACACTTAAGTTGAAATCACTAAACAAGTTATTATAAACACTTCAGCCTTTCTGATAATAAAGTCATGCAAACTCAGACAATGGTAATTCTGTTATCTGTAATACAGTCTTCTCACAGTTCCTTTTAGCTATTTAATAAAGTTCCTTAATGATCATTCACATCAATATCTCATAGTTCTTTAAGTTTTAAATACAATAAAAATTGGAGTAATACCTCTTCACAAGCAAACACTTATAAATTTACACTTTAGCTAATTTCCTCAATAGTTATTGTTAGTATAAGGAAATTCTAGGATGAAACCCTCACACTTCTCTGTATAGGAATATTAATGGTTGGAATAATCTTACCGATAATCTTTTTTCTTCACCTACTTATATGTAAACACTTTTTATAACTGTAAACACTTAAACAGTATACGGCACTCATTAAAATAGTTCCTCTAAGCAATAACTGAATTAATCGTCAGTCACTATAGGCATAAACAAACATTGTTGCATAAAGTACTACTGATCACTCATGAAATAAGGCAACACACAATAATTCCTTAACTTGAAGTTTTATATACACAGTTGTTCACTCTTCCGGCATTCAATTAATTCTTTAGACACTACAATTCTAAACACAGCTAACAGTAAACTTCAATTTTACAGCCTCTACTATTCCCTAGTTACTCGATGCTTTATTTCAAGATTCTGTGTGTCCTTGACAGGTCAGCCCTGAAATTATATCTCAATTCAAATATCGCTAGTCTGATTAATAGTCTCTCAGCTGTTTTCCGTAGCTATAATTGTTATTCTACAACTTATTAGCTAACTGCTTCTCGACTAGTAGACTTTATTAGCTGCTTGAATGACTTGCCGACTCGCTATTATCATACTGTGATTCCCGAATGCCGAATGTTCCGATTCCAACCTAATGCCAATCCTCTCCTTTCTCTCTCTCTTCTATCTCTTAATTAATTAATAATTTCAGCGTTCATCGCTTATATATCTGTTCTTCCTGCCTAAATTATTCTCGTGATTTCTTTCTAAAACTCTTTTCAATAAACCTTCTCCTCACGTGGTGTTCCAAAAACATGCTCACTCACTTACATACGTTTCCATGACAACCAAACAAAATATAATAAAATTGAGGTATTGCATAACGCTAAACTTCTACAAATAGGAATAAATAAAGAATATTTACATTTCAATTAATGCACAGTTAAATTATCAAATACAAATTCTTATAATATTAACATAGTAATAAATAAAATAGCTTAATAATATTTAATACAGTCTTTTGATTATTAATACATATATCTTTGATTAATTAATTAAATATTAGATAAAATTAAAGTAGTTATATGAATATTAAATTGTAAAATAAGTTGTTTACGTTAAATAATATTTACAAGTCTAGCCTTTGTGATGGAAGATCATGTTGGATTCTGAAGCAAATAATAATTACTCCAATCTCTATATTATCAGAATCCAACAGTATCATCATATGCTAATTAATTAATTTCCAACAGTGACCTACAGATGTGAGACGAAACCTAAAAAAAGTCTAATAGGAAAAGGATAGCTGCCTTTGCGATGTAGGGTTAAAGAAGACTGTTCAGGATACCATATACTGAAAAGTAGACTAACAGATGGATAATAAAAAGGATCAGTGGAACTTTTAAGTCTTCTTAAGGATATTGACAAAAGAAAGAAAGTTGAAATACTTTGGATGCATTGAAAGGATGGAAGGATGACCTTTCAAAACAGTAATAGAAGGTCGAGTTCCTGTAAGAGGAAGGTGTGGATCTCAGTGAGATGGATGGTGTCTGGAGTGACTTCTTTAGACAGTTCAGCCTCCAGAAAAGTACACAACAGGACCTCCAGGTGTGGACTGGTGTGACACATTACCAAGCAACATAGTGACCGTATGGCATCTGATGATGTCCAGTGAATAGATGAATGGTATCCTGGCATAATCAAATTACCTGAATAACTTCTTTCGCTTCTAAGAATCTCATTCGTTTCCACTCAAGATTTTTTTTTTCACCCATGCTAATTATACAAATCTGAAATCTGCTCTTCCATAGAATACTGTTCACATGTTTGAGGGTGCTTCACCTAAAATCTCCTTTGATATTCTTAATTTTCTCCAGAAGAAAGCTGGTCAGCTCAGATAATCTAATCTCACAGATGCACTGTTTCAGCTCTCTCTTTTCTGTAGCTACTATCATGGTCACTTCTCCACCGAATTGGTGACAGTCATTCCTCTACTTGCTACTGGGCTGGGAGTGATGGTGGATCGGAACCTAAAATTTTGAAAACAACACAACAAATTCTGGCAATGAATGTAGAGGATACTGACTTGTAAGTAGATTATAGTTCCACTTTATAAGGCCTTGATTAGGCCACATATTGACCACTGTATACAGATCTGGTCAATTGCAAAAGAATGAAGAGATATTGGAAAGAGCCCAGAGTCAGCTAACTAAGGTGATTTCTGGTTTCTCAGTGTTGAGTATGAAGAAAGGTTGAAAAAATGCAATTTTCAGAGTCTAATAGATAGGGAAAGTAGATTATTGTTATTACCTAATACACATGGAGACAGAGACTCATCTAGGAGGTCCTTTTGTCATACACACAGCTCATCATACCACACCTTAAACATACTCAGATTCTCTGCAGACACTACACTCTCAGGCAAGGTGTTCCAATTATTCACAACTCGACATGTAAAAAACCTGCTTGTTACTCCCTTGTTCACACCCTCCTTATGCAGCTTCCAGGAATGACCTTTGTTCTCTCCCGATCTCCCATCGTTTTCTGTGAAACCTCTTCAACACTGATCCTATAACAACCCTTACTAACTTGTGGGTCTCTATTATATCACCCCTCTTCCTCCTATCCACTAGAGACTCTGTAGATTACATCTTCTCAATCTTTCCTCATATTCAACATTCTAGAGATCAGAAACTACCTTATTCAATCACTTCTGAGCCCTTTCCAACATCTTTTGTCCTTTTGAAAACCAGGTGACCGAATCCGTGCATGAGTAGTAAATTAGCAGCCTAATCAGAGCTTTATATACAATGGAATAAGAATCTAATCTCCTATAAGTCAGTTTCCTCTGCATCATTAACAAAATTCACTTTTGTGTCTTCACAATTTTGGCAATGTGCCCTCTACATTTTAGATCCTTATCCACCATCACCCCAAGATCTCTTATTTTCTCCACCTCCAACAATATATTCCCACCAAAAGTATGAAGATCTACATCCATTCTTTGTTTCCCAAAATTTAAAACCTTACATTTTACAGCATTGAACTGGTAGCCCCACTCTTCTACTCTTCTGCCCATTCACTCAATCTGCTCATGTCTTCTTGTAAGGCCAAAACATCTGTAAACAAGAGTGACTATCCCTATTCAAATCCTCACCAATATCATGAACATACAGGTTAAAGATCAATGGCCCTGAAACAGACATCCCTGAGGTGCACTGCTAGTAACTTTCCTTTCCTTTTCAAGGATATTGCTCCTCCATACAAAATTTGCTGATACCTATCAGATAGCCAATCACTGATCCCATCCACTAATCTAATATATAACCCCATCCACTCTAGTTTAACTATCAACTTATCATGCAGTAATCTATATCAAAAGTCTTTGCAAAATCTAAATACAGTCATACCCTGACTTACGCGAATTCGGAGTTACACAGTTTCTTATATGTACGTATTCCTGTCCTGCTTCGCACCTCACCACTAGTTGTATCTTTCAGGTGGTGGCCGCATTCGCCAGTGTCACACATGCTGTGAACAAGCACTGACATGTTTCGCACAATCTCCATTCATACACAAATTTTATAGTCTACAAACCTTGCAATTGTTTAATGTTATGTATTCTTGATAAAAATTTTATCACATAAAAAATAATAATGTCATCCAAAAGAAGCAAGTCCGATTCTTCTACTGCTAGCAAGAAAAGAAAAACATTGACTTTGGAAACTAAACTCAAACATTATTAAGGATTTTGAAGGCGGAATAAAAATGAAAACACTATATCTTCCAGTTGTCCTTATACATTTTCTCCAATCAATGTCATCCTTCAATAATCACCCTTTTTTTCTTGAAAGAATTCCCTAGTATTTTTTGGCTTCATTAGCTAACTGCTTCTCATAGTTAACTTTTGCTACCTTACCAACCAAGTCAGCCTCCTTGCCTGTTCTTTGCAGTCCTCATGGAATTGATTATTACCACTTTGCTTATGCTGTCTCCATAATGCCTTTTTCCTTTTTGCTTAATCTCTCCATTCATCCATTTCACACCTGCCTTATTTAACCTTCTGACCATTGGAATACATTTAGACATTGCTTCTACTAGACATTTCTTGAATATCCCCCAAGCTGCAGTGATCTCCTTTCCAGCTAACTCCTCATTTCATGCTACACATGTAAGCTGTCTCCTGAGCTCCTCATAATCACCAGTCTTGTAGTTCCACATATACTCCTCCCTCACACTGCTGGCAACCACCTAGGTAATCACTTCATGGTCACTCTCACCAACTGGAGAGTGATTTGATACTTCATTTATAATTGCATCCTCTGATGAGATGATCAAATCCAAGATCCTCAATCCTTGTGTGTCTTCTGTTACATAATGCTTGAGATAGTTGTTCCCTCAAAAACTCAAGAACCTCATTTTCCTTAATTCCAGATATCCAGATATTCATCCCAGTCTGTGTTGCCATAATTAAAATATCCCATAATGATCACCCTTTTCTTATTTGCTTAGCTAGTTTGATTATACATTTCATGTTCACTACAATCTACATTACCAGGTCTATAACAACATCCGACTAAGTATTTCATTCTATTCATCTCTATCTCACACCTTACTGCCACAAAATCACTGGCACTATTTCCCTCTTGAATCTCTACCTTGTATGGACCTCTTTCTTGATGATAGAGAAAGAGTTCTCTATCATCAATTGCACTCCCCCCCACCTCCCTTTCTATCTTCACAAAACACATCATACCTTTCCATCTCTATTCCTGTCAGGATGTCATCCTCATCCAACTATTTATCACTTATTCCAACAATTCTTGGGTGAGCAGACTCAGTTAATGCAACCATTTCATTTGCCTTGTTTCTTATACTTCTATCATTTGTATACAAACATAACAGCTCCTTCCTGGATCTGTAATAAGTTCCACAGATACCACTCATCAGATGTGACTTCTCCATTCTTGACTTGAGCCATTTCTTTTTTCTCCTTATTCCTCTTAGAACCTTCTTCAAATCAAACTATTTTCCATTGATCCCATGTCATCCCCTTCCCTTTTTTTTTGTCTGCATATGGATTCACATCCTCTTGGAGCATCAACCTTCCTCATGCTGTATTTCTCTGACCACCCTGAGCCTACATGTTTGTTTTCACTTGATATGATAAATATGATAGAGACATATAAGTTGGTAAGGGATTGTTATCAGATTAATTTTGAAGAGGTTTTTCAAAGAATGGTAAGAGATTGGAGGAGAAGAAGAGGTTACCCTTGGAAGTTGTATAAGGAAGGTGTGAGCAAGGGAATGAGAAGAAGGTATTTTACATGGAGAGTGGTCAATAATCAGAATTCATTGCTTGAGAGTGTGATGAACTGTATGTGTGACCGAGGTACCTTTCACAGTGAATCTTTCACTTCATTGAAGTCTGAAAATAACAATTATATTTAATATTTAATTATTAAAGTTACAGCAATATAAATGAATTTATCTTCAAATTTTTAAGGTGAACCTTTATTAAGTAGAGCGATGTGGGCAATTGGACAGTTGTCCCTCAGGTCCCACAGAAGATTCTACTATGGAAAAAGTGGAGGAATTTCCCAAAGCATTACAGAAAGCATCTGAAAAAAATAAAAATGGAAAAATTGATGCTTCTTGCAGATCTAAACAGTACAATAAGAAATGAATAAAAGCATACAGATATGTTTTGAAAAAATTTGATGAAAAAGAGTAAAGCTAACGGTAATGGCAAGTATCTGCTAAATTTCTGCTCAAGACATTGACTAGTTATTACTAGCACAATGTTCCAACATAAAGGTGCACACAGATTCATACAGAGAGAAGACACAAGAAATAAGAAAGTCTCATTGACTATGTTATTGTCGATAACAATATCTTCATGTTTGTTCAAGACACCAGATTATATGAATGATTTGAAATAGGAATTGATCGCCATTCAGTTTTGAGCAGGATATACTTTGAAATCAGAATATCATATTGAAAAGAAAAATATATAACAAAACTTTAAAAAGAATAGGAGTTAAGCAGCTTTCATGTGAATTGTACACTCCAGTGCATAAATGTTCTTCATGAAAAAAGCAAAGAGTTTCAAAACAAGGATCAAACCTTGGAAATTAATTTGCAAACACTGAAGAAAATATTGATTGACTGATTCTGCTCTATGGCTGAACCCTCCATTATTGAATGGAAGGTTCAGGAAGACCCCCTCCATTGTTGATAATGAAAAATTACATGCCACTGTTGAAAATAATCAACAAGATTAACTTGTCAACAACTTTGACAAATGTTTAACGTGAGTGGTGAAACAATTTGTTTACACTTGCATTGACTGGGAAAATCACAGAAGCTAAGCAGATGGTTCCCACATGCATTATCTGATCACACTAAACTTCAAAGGCTATCAATTTGTTCTTCACTTCTTTCACATCATAAAAATGAGCTGTTTTTGGATTACTTGCTCACTTGTGATGAAAAATGGATCTTGTACTCTAACAGGAAGCAAACTTGTCATTGATTATCACCAAACAATCCAGTACCGCACACTTCAAAGATACTGCTTCATACCCAGAAGACTATGCTTTGTGTGTGGCGGACTGGAGCTGGTATTGTCCACTTTATCATTGCAGGCCAACAATTACAGCCAAGATCTACTTGATGCAATTCAAGTGTGTGTGTGTGTGTGTGCGTGTGTGCGCATGCATGCGCAGGATGCATTACTTCAGAAACAGCCAGGACTAGTTAATTGGAAGAAAGTGCTATTCTTACAGGACAATGCAAAACCTCATACTGCAAAACTTACCCGTGAGAAGATTTGTTCTTTATGATGGGAGATACTCCTTCATCCTCCATATTCTCCTGACATTTCTCCAAGTGATTATCACCTTTTATTGGCACTAGACAATCACATGCGAAACAGACAATTCTGCAACAAAACAGAGATTGAAGCAGAAGTTGTTAGGTTTATTACTTCTACAGACAAAACCTTTTATGAAAGCAGAATTTACAAGCTTTTATCTTCTTGGGAAAGAGTTGTGGATTGTGAAGGTGCTTATTTTAATGAATAAAACATTTTATGAAAATTTCTGCAGTTGTTTAGTTTTCATTACAAAAAACTGCACAAACTATTTTGATAAATCTTATCAGGAACACTCAGTAGGATAATTTCTCTGTAATTCTCACATTCAGTTTTATTTCCCTTTTTATAAATGGGTGCTATGAGAGCTCTACTCCAATCATCTGGAATTCTCTTTAATAATGCCTTCTGAATTATACAGTGTAGCCACTGTAAAACTTTTATGTCTCTATCATCATCATCATCAGTGGTCCTAACAGTCACTTAAGTGCCCACGACCTTCCAACTATTCTTGGATTTCGCAACTGCAGCTGTAAGTCGAGGATAAGGTGGTTAGATCTAAGTTTTCAGGAGGGAAAAAACCATGCTACTTCCATATGAGATTGGCTAACTCACCTTCAATTGAAAAAAAAAAACCTATAAAGATTCCTCTCGTCATGACGAGAATCAAACTTAGGCCTTTTCTAATCGAAGGGCACAGCACACCGTTGTTCTTCCAATTCACTGTGGAGGGCACTTATATTTGCACAGCTTTATGTTGGAACATGTCATGAACAGAAATCCATCAGGTACTCAACATTATTATTATTTACCTGTGAATTGTTTTCTAAACAGAAAGCACTTACGTAATGCACTTTGACTGCATTATTTAAGTGATTCAAGTTTAATGTTTATTAACTGTTCGCTGTGAAAGTGCTAGTGTTACATTCTAACATAACAGTTTTAATAAGCTTTGTGGTATTTAATTTTTTTTTTTTTTCGTTCTCAGTTTTATATTGTTAAAAGGATATTAAGTCTGTGAGAATGTTAGTTAATATCATTGAAAATTTTTCCTTAACAATATTTAGTGCATTTCTATGTCTTGCTTTTTATTTTTTTAACAGGTGGTTGTATGGGTTGATCCTCTTGATGGAACTTCAGAATACACTCAAGGTGCTTATTTCCAATTTTATATATCTATTTCTTTTTAAAATTATATATGGTGATCATTTTCTGGAATGAATATTTTCAAACATTTTGTAAATTATTCAACATCAAGCAGAAATATTGTTTTAGTTACAAGTTGATTTACTTTCTAGTATTAAAAAACAATGAAAATAACACAATAACCACAGCAATAAACTTGAATAAAAAGCACAAATATTTCATACTGAAAATAAAAGTACATAACAGGAACACAAGGTAATACAACAATCAGTTTACTATTATTCTATTTACCTTGTATTCCTATTCTTAAATTGCTTGTTTCCACATGTTGATGATGTACTATTATTTTCAGAACAAAATATCTGTGCTTTTCATTATGGACAAAAGAGGATATGGGGGATTTGAAATAGGAAGTGATCATCGTTTAGTTTTGAGAAGGATAAAATGAAATGTCATATTGAAAAAAAAAAATGTGTAAGGATGTTTTCAAAAGAATCAGTCAAACAACTTTCAGCAGTGGACTATAGACTTAAATATTTAAATACCTTTCATTAAATACAATTGCAAACAAGATCAGGTGGGTAAAAGTTGAAAAAAAAAAAAAAAGTTGATTCTAACAGACAGCATGTTGGGATGTTGTCTGCATGGGTAGAAAAATCAGAACTCCATGTTGGATTCAGGAACACAAATAGGCAGTCAAGAAAAGAAGAAAGTAAACTGAAAGTTCTTGGCAAGTAAGCCACCATGTGCTCTGAGATAATATAGAGAAAATGTAAGAAAGAGCAAAGCAATGTAAAGTAGCTAAACAAAAGTCATGGGAAGAATTTAGTAAACATTGAACATAAATATTAGGAAGGTGACAAAATGGTCTTGAGGTTATTGAAAAGCTTAGAAGAAAGAGTACTGTAAAAGGAATTAGACATGATGAAGGTGACATAAAAACTGAAACTAAAGTTATTCTATATGTCTAGAGTAATTACCTTAAGAGACTGCTAAATGAAATAAGTAGTGACATCATGGTGGTTAAAAACTTTCAAGCACCATGATCAGAAGTGTATGGTCAAAAAAGCCATCAAAAAGCTGAGATGTGGAATTGCAGCTGTAGTAGATGACATATGACCAGAAATGTTTTCAAATATGGAAGTATAAAAGTTGTACAAGTGGTTACACTATAAAACAGAATTCAAAAGATCAAATTCAATATGATTGGTGTAGAGCTGTCATGGTACACCATCATCATCATTATCATCAAATTCCTGCCATGTATCCTCAAGGGGTGTACAGGATATGACAGTACTACATGAAAAAATTACATCATTACTAACTTCCTATCTACAATTTTCCTCCAAATCAGTCTGTTACTTGTCAAGACTCCAACATTATCAGATCTTATATTTCTATCCTCTAAGGCACTTTGTACCGTATCAATCCACCTATATCTTGGTCTTCCTCTGGGTCGTTTTCCTGCCAACCTGGTAGAGAACACTTGTTTTGCTAATCTTTCCTCTCCCATTCTGCTTAAGTGACCATACCATCTGAGATTAGCTCTGCTAACGCATTCCTGGATGCTGACAATGTCAAGTTCTTTCCTAATATCCTCATTTTTAATATGATATTGCCATTGATGCCATCTGTTCACCCCTCTAATCTTTCTCAGGACTCTCATATCTGCGGTCTCTAGTCTTTGGTCAAGTGTTTTACTTCTGACCCAGCTCTCAGATCCATAAGTTAAAACTGGTTTGAACACTGTCTTGTATACAGCTAATTTAGTGTTCCGACTAATATCTTTCTTATTCCATATGAATTTATTCAATTGACTTCCCACCATACCAGCTTTGCTGATTCTGTTGTCTATTTCTATATTTAATTTACCATCTTCAGTAAAAATCGTGCCTAAGTAGCTGAAATGTTTTACTTGTTCCACAGGTTCTCCATTCACAACACAGTTGACATTTTCAATGATTCTGCCTATTTTCATTGTCTTTGTCTTTTTATTGCTGACCTTCATACCATATCTATTACAACAGCTATTCAATTTAGTCAGAGAATCTTGCAGACTTGTAGCGGATTTATTTAGAAGTATAACATCATCCGCATAAAGCAAAGAGCTGACATTAACATCTCCAATTTTGATGTCAGGTTTAATACCACTTTCCTTCATAATGTGATCCATATAGATAATGAATAACAGAGGGGATAATGTACATCCTTGTCTCACACCAGATTTAACATTAAACCATCTTCCTGTATTTCCTTCAATTCTAACTGCTGACTTACAACTCAAATAAAGACTAAGTATTGCTTGATATAATGCCCCATTGACACCATATAGCTGTAGCGTATTCAATAGCTTCTCTCTTGGCACCTTGTCATATGCCTTTTCCAAATCGATAAAACTTAAATACAGATCTTTGTTATATTCCCATGCTTTCTCGACTATTTGTCGTAAAGTGAAGATCTGATCCTGACAGCCTCTATTTGGCCTGAATCCAGCTTATTCTTCACCAAGCTTTTCTTCCACAATTCTTCTCAACCGTTTCTCAAGTATACTTGCATAGATCTTGCCAGGAACACTCAGTAGGGAAATACTTCTGTAATTCTCACATTCAGTTTTATTTCCCTTTTTATATATGGGTACTATGAGAGCTCTACTCCAATCATCGGGAATTCGTCCCTCTGTCCAGGCTTTCTGAATTATGCAGTGCAGCCACTGTAAGACTTTCATACCACCATACTTCAGCATTTCTGGTCGAATATCATCTACTCCTGCTGCCTTTCCACATTTCAAGCCTTTGATGGCTTTTTCTACTTCAATTATGGATATGTATTCCTGACTGCATGCCTGGTCAGTGTTTTTTATCACTGTGCTGTCATCACTGCTTGTTTCATTTAGCAGTTTTTCAAAGTAATTACTCCATACTTCAAGGATATCTTTTTCTCCTGTTTTCATGTCACCTTTATCATCTCTAACTCCTTTTACAGCACTCTTTCCTCCATTCCTAAGCTTCTTCAACAATCTCCAGAATATTTTGCCACCTTCTTGATATTTATTTTCTATATTCTTGCCAAAGTCCTCCCATGACTTTTGTTTAGCTAGTTTTGCACAGTGTTTAGCATTCTTGCATTTGTCTCTATATTCTCTAAGAGCTCAAGCTGACTTATTTGCCATGAACTTTTGATATGCTTTCTTCTTTTCCTTCACTGCCTCTTTAACTTCCTGTGTCCACCAGGGAGTTCTGATTTTTTTTATCTTTGCAGACAACCTCACCACATGCCTCTCTTGTGGAATCAATCAATGTTTTCTTCAGAGTTTGCCACTGAATCTCCAAGGTTTGATTCCTGTTCTGAAACTCTTTCATTTTTTCTTCAATAATCTTTGTGTATTTTAGTCTACAGTTCACATCTGAGAGCTGCTCAACTTTTATTCGCTTTAAAACTTTCTTACATGTTATTCCTTTCAATATGAAATTCAATTTTATCCTGCTCAAGACTAAATAGTGATCACTTCCAATTTCAAATCCTCTGTCATGGTACTCCTCTGTAAAATGGAAAATAAACTGAATTGAGAATTACAGAGGAATTTCCGTATAGAATGTTCCAGCTAAGATTTATGCAAAACCTCAGAAGCTAATAAAAATTCTGGGAGCTAAATTTGAAGGGAAACAGGCTGGGTGCAGGCCAAATGCCTTGTTAGGACATTAGTTCTGTGTCAGTTACAAATTGAATTGTTTCTAATGTTTTAGTGTAGTATCCATGTGCTTGTCAGTTATAATTTGTGCTCTGAAGATGCTGAGTGGAAAATCAGCAAAATATTAGTACGTTCAATAAATTAATTTGTTTTTTCCTCTCTTGGTGTTGTTTAATATCGTGAACACTATTATGAATAATCAGCTATACCTAAGCCTTTCGATCTGTACTCATCTCTGGAAATGGTCCAGCATTAGTTCCTTGTTCTATACTACCTGAGTTTTCTACACCCTCTCAGATTATCCAAATTATATTGCAAGACATGAACTAGTGTCCCTGTTTTATTTGAAGAGTCCCTGTATCACCTTTTCCGATTCTTCACAAAAGGTGAAACAGGGACTCTTCATACATTGTCATCAAGATAATAGTAGTTCCATGATCATCATGATGTATAAGGATGCATCTGGAATACTGATATCACTTAGACAAGTACTCACAACTACATGAGCAGTAATCTCAACTACCAAGTCCAAATGTTGTCACTCAGGAGTTGCACGAGTTCTTAATTCTTGGAAGTCCTTGTCACAACATCAGTATGATATCTATTACAGGTACCATTGATTGTTCATAATAGAGCTTCACAGTATAAACAACACCAATAGAGTTAAAAATACATTTATTAAACTTACTAATATTTCATTGGTTTTAACCCAGCATCTTCAGAGCACAGTCATAACTATGACAAGCACTGAACTGAACTAAACGAATGTGGAAAACAATTCATATTGTAACTGGAACTGAACTAATGTCCTTGCATGATTCCCTTTATGAGCCAGATAACCATAAAATTTATTTGGAGAAGTCAGGCTATCAGTTCTCAAAATGACAGTTTCTCATATTTTTGACAAATTAATACAACCATACTTGTATTGCTGTATTAATATTGATGGAAGAGTGCTTCAGAGCTGATGCTGATTCTAAAAATAGTCTCGGAACTATAATGATTTCTATGTAGTATCGATGTTTTCCTCCATCAAATTGTATATGAAGGAGTATCCAGAGCATAATCTACCATGCTGATTATTGTGAATGTCATTTTTGTGTTTTACTGATCTACCAGTATGTCCAAAGTAGGCTAAACTGTAAGCACAAGAAATTTTATACACTCCAGGATGTGCAAGAAGATGAAGTTGATTATTTGGAAACAGATGAAGCTAGCTGAATGAAAGATTTGAAAGTGGCATGAAGATCATATCTGCAGAGAACTTTGACTATTTTTTCTAATATATCCTTAATATGGGATGGGGAATGGTTTTGCTGTGATCCTGTGTATTGATTGCAGGAGGGTGCATGCAGTATTTTATCTATTTTATAAGAGCTGTAGCCATTGGCTACAGCCCTTATAAAATAGTGAAGATTCCTGCACTCAGTTTCAAGGACTGTGTCATTTGGACAAATAGTCCGTACTTGATGAGCAAGTGTTTTGCAGATGCCATACTGTTAGGAAGTGGTGTATGATTGCTTGTGTAGATACCCCTGTATTGGTGAGTTTTCTGTAAATGGAAAAGAATATTGAGTCATTGGAGGTGAGGGAGGTCATGTCACTTATATCTAGAAAGGAGAGACAATTATTACTTTCTTTGTTTATTGTGAAGTTTATTTTAGGATTTTGTCCAGGGAAGCTAAGAATAATCCCAAAGAGTTCTTTTGGAATGTATTAGGTACAAAGGAGAAGGATTATTATTATTACGTGACACCTCCAAGGAGTCCAAAGACTCGTCGAGGGAGGGCACCTACTCTACAACTTTCTGTCTCCACCACTTAGTTCACCAACTACAGTGAACTTCATCATCTACTGCCCACCACTACCACTAGTATTTTCACAGACAATCACAAACATCCATGCCCACAGTGGGATTCAAATCCGCAGCCTTTTGGCTGAAGAGCAGATACACTAACCACTCAGCCAACCAGTCCAGCTCATATATGGTAACCATTTTGTTGATATATTTGCAGTCTGGTACCACTCTGAGTCAGAACCACTTCAGCTCCCAGAGAAAACAAACTCCTTGCATTCCTGTGAAGGCCACTGAACGCAAATCCAACAACCAACCAGCCAGTCCATACTAGTTCGCATTCACACAGGTCATGCTGAATTTTCAATCCATTGGAGGCCAACCCCCCCTACAGACAGCACATTCACTCACCCTCCCACTACCGCTCATCACAGAAAATGAGCATCTGCACACAGAGAGCCCATAAGATCTGTTCTTCTTATTCCCTTTTGTTAGTTAGACGAACCGAGAACTGAATCAAATTAACCTCCCTACCGGCCAATGTGGATGAAATAGTGACACCAAATTGCACTTCTTATCCATGTTATTCAATGGGTTTTAAAGCTTTGTATCCAGATTTATCTGGACTTCTATAGACGTCGTGGCCGGTTGGGGGGTTAAAAGCAATCTGATATATATTGGATATAAAACCACCATTCAAAAAACTATTGATAATAATCATCCCTCCACCAGATGACAATCTGATGCAAAAAGAACCCTAACATCCTACCTTAAAGGAACCCCAGAATATACATTAAGGATTCCTCATAAACTCAATCCACACACCTTCCCCAGACCAGCTCGGAAACTGTCCCCCCCACCACCACCTCCTTTCCCACCAGTCATCAATCAAACACCTTGCCCATGGCATCCCTACTATTTTGGACAGACTGGCCACTCTACATTGATCAAAATTGAAGAACATCAAGACCATATGGCATTTTTGGAATCCGATAAGTCTGGCCCTGCTGTTGCACTATTGACACCAGGCACAGAGCTCTTTATAACCAGACAAAACTTCATTCCAGCAAATTCAAATTTGATGGTCTTTTCCCTGAAATGTGAAATACTATGAAATTGTCCAAACTCAACCTATCAAACTGCATGCCAATATCCAAATTTTGAGAAGTGATCATTATTAATTGTTCATAAGTTTTTTTTTTAATTAATAATTGTTTTAAATTATTTTATATTTTTTTATGTATGCAACTTTCTATAATTTCTCATTTGCACTCTAATGCAACCGTGACACAAGCAAATATAGGCTTGTGTCACGGTTGCATTAGGATTATTGGATTCATGTTCCGAATGCAATTAATAGGCTGTCTCCTGACAATGACCATGCAATGCTGGATGAAATATATTGGAGGTTTTGAATAAAACTGTATACGTTTTATGTGTGTAAGCCATGAACCTTATTTAAATAAGTCCAGTGTCCATTAAAACTATTTTTTACAAAATTAGGATATGTAAAATTATATAATTATAATTATGAAATTAAATTTATAATTATATTATGGTAGAATAATTAATTTTGATGAATGCTGATAGTAGGAAAGTTACTGAACCCAATGAAATAGTTGAATTATTGAGGGATCATTTTGCAGTAGTGTGTGTCATCCAGGTTTAGATACTACATTTCACAGATTCAGCAAAGACTAATGTGGAACCAGAGATGGATGAAACAGAGATATATAGGATCTTGCAGAACCTTGATGCAAATACAGGTATGGTATTAAATGGATATCAGCTTATATATTGCAAGAATGTGTTCTAGTACATTCTTGTAATACGCAGTCTCAAACAGATTGTTTGTGTCTCAGTTCTAATGGGGCCTATCAGTGTATAAAGAAGGGAATATAGTTCTATTACATAAAAGAGGCTCCAAGACAGAGGTCAGCAATTATTAACTGATCAGCATTTCAGAAGTGGTGGTCAAAAGGTCTTGAAGAAGTTAAGGGAAATTCAGGAATGGGTAAATATGACTAGGAGGCCATATAGGAGGGTCAGCATAGTTGTGAAGGGTAAGGTTAGGTATGTCTCAATAATTTACTCACTTTATTATTAAAGTAACAGATGAGTTAGATGAAGGAATGGCAATGATAATACAGCTGGACATTGAAAAATAATTTGACAGGATATATGAACTCTCTTACATAAATTGGTGCAAAAGGGTTTGGATATAAAGCTGGTGATGTGTTTAAGGTAGATATCATAAAGTAAGTTATGGAGGAGTAGAGTCCAGAAGAAAAGCATGTGACAGAGTTCTGTACTTGAGCTGTTGCTGTCCAAACCTGATCTCCTGTTTTTGCCCACAAATCTTCACCACAACCATAGCTCAGGAGTCCGAGGAAATATTCAGTTGTTGTTAGTAATGTAAACCTGGATAGATCAATAGTCAATAAAGACTATAAGGAGATCTTGTGGGATGATTTAAAAAACTGACATTATGGAAAAAAATAAATTGCTATCAATTTAACATGGCAAAGAATAAGGTTATGCATTATGGGATGGAAAGATTACCAGACTAATGGAACTGTAGGAAATTAAGGAGGCTAGGAATTTGGGAATGCCAGTGGACTGTGAGTTAAAGTTCAGAGAGCATATTGCAAAAATAGTGAAAATAGTTCGCAGGATAGCCAGGTTATTGGAGAAAAAAAAAACACTGATAAGCAAAGATTCGAAGGGTAATATGTCTTTTATTTAGTGCCTCCCACGCACTAAAGGTTGTGAACCTATAGTATATCAGTACTGTGAGCATAGTAAGGAATTGGGTTAACTATTTTTATTATTTTATTTATTTATTTTTACATAATCTATAAATCCTACTCCAGAGACCAAAAAATGGGAACTTTTTCAAGCTACTTCAATTTTTCAGTAAGCAGGATGGTGGTCTCATAGCAGGGCTAGCAGGTTATGAAATTCATCTGCTACCCAAAGACTATGACAAACATCCATACCCACAGCAGGATTTGAACCCACAATCCAATCTATTCTTTGGAGAGCTTACTTGTTAACTAACCACACAGTCAACCAGGCCAGCAAACCTTTGACATGGTCCCCATCTGGACTATTTTGAAGATCTAGTTTCCTAGGTTTCTTGGAGCTGTTTACAAGATTGAGAAGAAGATCTAGAGCAGTGTTTCTCAGCCTTTTTTGGATCATGCCCCACCTCAACGTCTCAAAGATTTCAATGCCCCCCCCTAGCATAATAGTCAGCCAAATTCTAAGAAAGTATAATATAAATATGTACATGTACATTTTCCAATTGCCCCCCAAATTCTTCAAATTTTCCCCTGTGGGGCATATGCCCCACGTTGAGAAACACTGATCTAGAGGAAAGTGACCAAGATGGCAGCAGGCCTATGGAATTCCTTTATGAGTATAGATTAAAGATTTGCAGAATTTGGTTGACAGGCAGAAACCTGTCAACCAATTTCTGTAAAGAAGGATTATGATAGAAAAATAAGTTACTTAAAAGTTTTTTATAGGATTGATATTGAGAAAATTTTTCAGTACATGACTAGTGGCAAGTATGTGAGGTCTAGATTTTTTGCTTGGAGAGTAATGAGCGATTGGAATGAGTTGAAAGATTTTGGGTGCATGATGATAACCAAGTAAACAAGTTGCGAATTTAAAAAAGATATATTGAATCACTAAAATAGTTTTTAATATATTATAAAAATTGTTCAGATATTTAGAAATTTCCAAACCAGTCAGGCACATACATCCACACGTACTGTAAGTGCTGCATTTTGACTGAAAGTTTCATGCATGACGTGATCATGGAATGTTTCTTGCCTGTTTTTTTTTCACTTTAGTATTCCCACTCAATATGTACAGCTACCTCACATATGATGAAATAAAAAGATGATTTATTCTTTTTTTTCTGACTAACTTAAAATTGATTAACATTTGTTGGGCAAAAAAAATATGTTGATTGCATGTTTCTGTTTAATATATATATTTTATGGTGCAACATGTTGTGGATTCAGTGCTTTACTTCAAAGTACAAACTTGTTGTTAATGGGCAGTATCAAATTTCGCTTATTTCAACAATGTGTTCTAAAAGAAAAATCACAGTAATACAGATATCAAGGAAAGCAGTATTACTGCCTAAATCATATGTGCCAAAATTGAAATGCTTGATTAGGAAAAAATATATATATATATGGATTGGCAATTTAAAAGTCTACAACATTGGAAAGGAATTTGATCACTTTTAGGAATCCATATTCTTTTCTTTAAAACCAATTAATTCTTAATAACATGAAACTGAAATACTTCCAGGAAGGTAACAATTGGTCAAGAATAAAGGAATATATAAATGTCATTCAGTGAGCAGTTCTGTTTATTTTGGAAAATAAAGAAAATGATATTACATTTGGGATGCCATAGGAAGGTGCGCTCTGATGGGAACTTCTGATTGGTAATGATTTCCATCTGATGGGTCAAAGTATATAACACTTGTTTTAAAATACAACTACAGTTGACCCTTGAACAATGCTGGGATTAGAGATGCCGACCTCCTGCATTGTTCGAAAATCCATGTGTAACTTTTGACTCCCCAAAAACTTAACTACTAATAGCCTACTGTTGAAACCTTACCAATAACATAAACAGTCGATTAACACATATTTTATATGGTGTATATATATATATATATATATATATATATATATATATACTATATTCTTACAATAAAGTAAGCTAGAGACAAGAAAATGTTATTAAAAAAATCATAGAGAAGAGAAAATACATTTACTGTACTATATTTATCGATACATAGTTTAGATCATCTGTTTACAAGATGAATCATATGTATGTCAGTACCTACATCAATATTGTCTATGTGATACAAAACACTGTAGATGTTATACGTATTATTAACACTAGACAAAAATTTTAAAGATAATATGAAAATGAAGTTCATATTTATTTACAGGTATAACGATTCATGCATTGATAATGAAGAAGCAGCAATATGATTGCTTTATGGTAGACTAGCCTATACATACTAATGAATGAATCATTGTAAAATTTTTATTTTACAGTGATTAATTAATTCAGTTACAATCATTAACTAATTCATTTACCTAAATATTAACAGTTAATTTTATGCAGTTATGATTTAACATTGCATCTTTACGTTTGTTTACATTTCTCTCGAATGCAAATGGCCATTTATGGTGTGAGTGGTTGTGTGCATAAGTTTTGATAAATTTTAACTTTTTATAATAGATTTGTGTATACATTGTGGTAGTAAATGATAAAATAATCTAATCTCTACATGTATTTTATGCATTCATAATATACCTAACTTTTTCTTAATTTTTTCGATATTTCTAAGCTATGCATTTTGTCTACAAGTTTTTTCAAATTTTCGCAAATCTCAAAAAAAAAAAAATTCCAATATATTTATTCATAAAAAAACTGCATCTGAGTGGATCCACGCTGTTCAAACTCACGCTCTTCAAGGGTCAACTGTATTTCGAAAGAAATTTTGAGTTGGGATTCATCATATAATAAATTGATATTTTAAAATTATTTAATTAACATAAAGTCCAAACATTTTGTGAAATCCTTAGAGTTGAATTTCTGAATATGCTTATATATTTATTAAAAAAAAAAAAAATTGTACCGTACTAGGAATATGTTTTCTGTTATTTTTCCACAAAAAAAAAAAATATATATATATATACAGGGTGTTCGGGATAAATTTGACATATTTATAATTAATTATATTTTTCCGTAAGTTACATGTATTAACACACACTTCTCTTCATTTAAAAGTTTGGACCCTTCTTCATTCATATACAAGATGTCAGAAAGGATGGATAGCTGGAACCCACCTGAATCATGGAAGAGAATAACTTGTATCATGATGATTCGTGCCCGCCATCAAAATAAGGATATTACGACTGCTGCCCAATGCTCCCTGAATACAGTAAAAACAATCAGGCATGAACTAGAGACTTGCAATGGTGACTACGAGGATGTAGCAAGAAGAAAGATCCCTAGCAGACGATCTGATTGCGTTCGTACAGCAGAATTCCTCGCAAATCTGCAGGAACAGGTGTTGAAGAACCCTGGCATTGGAATTCGGGCTTTGTTCGTGGAGTTGCTAACTGTAGTCAAGCCCTGGATAACAAGGGTAGCCAATGGTAGGCCGTATGTATGGCAGCAGGATTCGGCCCCTTGCCACACCTCTGGGAAAAGTCAAAAATGGTTGTCTGAAAATTTCTACGACTTCACCAGTCCAAATGTTTGGCCTCCAAACTCCCCAGACCTTAACCCCATGGATTATTTTGTATGGGGCGCAGTTGAAAAAGACACCAATCGCACTTCCAGTAATACAAAAGCCCAGTTAATGGATAAAATTAAAACAGTTTTTGCGGCCCTTCCCAGGGAGACTGTAGCATCAGCTTGTTCGAGGTTCCGAAGCAGAATTGAAGCTGTGATCGATGCTAATGGTGGTTATTTTGAGTAAATCTTGTTGATAGTATTGTAATTAACTCTGCCTGTAATGTTTTTTTGTCAATTCATTAAATTTAATCGATACAAAGAAGATTTTCTTTTTCCTTACGAAACTGTCAAATTTATCCCGAACACCCTGTATATATATATATGTATATATTGCATAGAATAAAACTATTTTTTGTTTTATTTTCTTCACTAGTTTTGTGATTATTTTTTTGTTTCACTTCATCAGTTTCATAAACTTAAAAACTAAAAAATAAGTAATAACAAGTTAAAAACTCTAGTGAAAATATTTGAACATGAATAACAAGGGTGCTTAAGGGTCAAAGCTGTATAACTGAGAGGAGACCTCCACATAGCCTTTAAAGGAATGCGGAGAACTGACCAGGGCTTCTGACCTAATGTCCAATCCTCTCCTTCTCATGGTGCACCCTGTTGGGTATCTACCTGGATACTGAACGAATGAGGATGGGCTGGCAATTTAGGATTTAACGGACCAAATTGTATTCTTACTGGTTAAACCAAAATACAAAATGATGGTACAACATGACAAAATTTCATGCCAACTTGGGTGTCACCTGGTTAAACGAGCCCCCGTTGTTTTCGCCAGGGAACTAGGGCGAACAGCGAAAAAAAGTCAGCTACTGGAACAAATCTGAAAACAAACCCCAACTCAACATCACCAGAGTTAAAGATCGGTACTATCAACGTAAGAAGCCTGAATGGCAAAGAAATGGAGCTAGCTGAGGAATTAGATAAGTACCAGATCAACATAATAGGGGTGACTGAAACAAAAAAGACAAAAACTGGTGAGATCTTTCTGAGCAATAAATACAAAATGTTATATTCAGGCAATGACAATCAAGGAAAACAAAGAGTAGCCATAGTATTCAACACAAAATACGAGAGGCTAATCTTCTTCAATGGCAGGCAGTCTCAAGTAGAGTAATGTGGACAAATATGAGAATCGGGAACTGGACAATGAGACTTATTTGTGCCTATGGTCCCACAGAAGGTTCTACTAAGGTAGAAGTGGAGGAATTTTTTGAGGCTTTAGAAAAAGCAACTGACACAATGAAAAAGGAAAAGTTGATCCTTGTTGGGTGTCTAAATAGCAGAGTAGGAAATGATTATCAGACATACAAAAATATTTTGGGAAAATTTGGAGAAAAGAGCAAAGCTAATAATAATGGCAAATATCTGTTGGATTTATGCTCAGGACATGGACTGGTTATTACTAACACCATGTTCCAACATAAAAATGTGCACAAATTCACATGGGGAGAAGACGCAAGGAATACGAAAAGTCTCATTGACTATGTTATTGTTGATAGTGTTGTTTTCTCCCTGGTGCAGGACACCAGAGTGTACAGAGGATTTGAAATTGGAAGTGATCACTATTTAGTCTTGAGCAGGATGAAATTGAATTTCATATTGAAAAGAATAACATGTAAGAAAGTTTTAAAGCGAATAAAAGTTGAGCAGCTCTCAGATGTGAACTGTAGACTAAAATGCACAAAGATTATTGAAGAAAAAATGAAAGAGTGTGAGAACAGGAACCAAACCTTGGAGATTCAGTGGCAAGCCTTGAAGAAAACCCTGATTGATTCAGCTAGAGAGGCATGTGGTGAAGTTGTCTGCAAGGATAGAAAAATTAGAACTCCATGGTGGACACAGGAAGTTAAAGAGGCAGTTAAGGAAAAAAAGAAAGCATATCAAAAGTTCATGGCAAATAAGTCAGCTTGTGCTCTTAGAGAATACAGAGACAAATGTAAGAAAGCTAAACACTGTGTAAAACTAGCTAAACAAAGGTCATGGGAGGACTTTGGCAAGAACATAGAAAATAAATATCAAGACGGTGGCAAAATATTCCGGAGGTTGTTGAAAGAGCTTAGGAATGAAGGAAAGACTGCTGTAAAAGGAGTTAGAGATGATAAAGGTGACATGAAAACTGTAGAAAAAAGATATCCTTGAAGTATTTAGTAATTACTTTGAAAAACTGCTAAATGAAACAAGCAGTGAGGACAGCACAGTAGTAAAAAACACTGACCAGGCATGCAGTCAGGAATACGTATCCATACTTGAAGTAGAAAAAGCCATAAAAGGCTTGAAATATGGAAAGGCAGCAGGAGTGGATGATATTCGACCAGAAATGCTGAAGTATGGTGGTATAAAAGTCTTACAGTGGCTGCACTGCATAGTTCAGAAAGCCTGAACAGAGGGACGAATTCCCGATGATTGGAGTAGAGCTCTCATAGTACCCATATATAAAAAGGGAAATAAAACCGAATGTGAGAATTACAGAGGTATTTCACTACTGAGTGTTCCTGTCAAGATCTATGCAAGTATACTTGAGAAACGGTTGAGAAGAATTGTGGAAGAAAAGCTTGGTGAAGAACAAGCTGGATTCAGGCCAAATAGAGGCTGTCAGAATCAGATCTTCACATTACGACAAATAGTCGAGAAAGCATTGGAATATATCAAAGATCTGTATTTAAGTTGTGTCGATTTGGAAAAGGCCTATGACAAGGTGCCAAGAGAGAATATTCAATACGCTACAGTTATATGGTGTGAATGGGGCATTATATCAAGCAATACTTAGTCTTTATTTGAGTTGTAAGTCAGCAGTTAGAATTGAAGGAAGTACAGGAAGATGGTTTAATGTTAAATCTGGTGTGAGACAAGGATGTACATTATCCCCTCTGTTATTCATTATCTATATGGATCACATTATGAAGGAAAGTGGTATTAAACATGATATCAAAATTGGGGATGTTAATGTCAGCTCTTTGCTTTATGTTATACTTCTAAATAAATCCACTACTAGTCTGCAAGATGCACTGACTAAATTGAATAACTGTTGTAATAGATATGGTATGAAGGTCAGCAATAAAAAGACAAATACAATGAAAATAAGTAGAATCATTGAAAATGTCAACTGTGTTGTGAATGGAAAACCTGTGGAAGTAAAACAAGTAAAACATTTCAGCTACTTGGGCACGATTTTTAGTGAAGATGGTAAATTAAATATAGAAATAGACAACAGAATCAACAAAGCTGGTATGGTAGGAAGTCAATTGAATAAATTCATGTGGAATAAGAGAGAAATTAGTCAGAACACTAAATTAGCTGTATACAAAACAGTGTTCTAACCAGTTTTAACTTATAGATCTGAGAGCTGGGTCAGAAGTAAAACACTTGACCAAAGACTAGAGACCGCAGATATGAGAGTCCTGAGAAAGATTCGAGGTGTGAACAGATGGCATCAATGGCAATATCATATTAAAAACGAAGGTATTAGGAAAGAACTTGATATTGTCAGCATCCAGGAATGCATTAGCAGAGCTAATCTCAGATGATATGGTCACTTAAACAGAAAGGGCGAGGAAAGATTAGCAAAACAAGTGTTCTCTACCAGGTTGGCAGGAAAAAGACCCAGAGGAAGACCAAGATATAGGTGGATTGATACGGTACAAAGTGCCTTAGACGATAGAAATGTAAGATCTGATAATGTTGGAGTCTTGTCAAGTAACAGACTGATTTGGAGAAAATTGTAGATAGGAAGTTAGTAATGATGTAAATTTTTTCATGTCGTACTATCATATCCTGTACACCCTTGAGGATACATGGCAGGAATTTGATGATGATGATAACAAAGAAAAGCATGTAGTTGCTATTACACTGACTGCTCATTCATATGTTTCTGTATGCTACTGGTAGGTATGAGTTTCATGATAAATTATTGAGAACAAACGATGTAAAATCATCCCTTGTCTTTTGTTGCACTGTAGAGGACGTTTCATCATTTCAGCTGATTCTTTGAATGCTCTTGAGAAAAAAATGATAATCTATGTAGAGCATTTTTGTTTGTTGTCATGCTACTTGATGTTTTGTTTCGGTCTGTCTGTGTGTGCTGCCATTCCTGATTTGTGTCATCTTTTGTTCTCAATGTCCTTGAAGTGCAAACTACAACTGATCTTGTAGACACTTGGATTTTAAGTGGCAGATGTGGAGGGAGGTTCAGGAGGTTTCAGTTGGTTAGAGATCTTATTGATTGGGTGGAAGGCAACCTTTAAATTTTGTTGGTGAAGCAACTTGCTATTTTGTCTGTGACTGATTGTGTATTTGGGAGAATCACTGCTCCTTTAAAGTCTTGGTTTCCTTGTTTATCTGATTGTTTTGGAGGTTGAAGTAGAATTTTTTTTTATTAACGGTCTATTGTGGCCATTTTTTGGTATGATTGAACTCAGGTATTATAGTTCTTGGTTCCTTTTTTTCTATCATCACAGACAACTTCTTCACTGCCTAGAAATTCACCTATTAATTAATAAGCACCAATATGGATTCTGCCACTCTTGCTGCACAACAGATCTCCTGGTTGTCCTTGCCCACATTTGGACACAAGCTAACAAAAGATTTCAAGAAATTTGTGTCGTTGCTCTTGACAGATCCTGATCCAAGAAAGTAGATCAGGTCTATCATGTAATATGCTGCCATTTATGTCTGCTACTTTTTTTTTTTAATTTTTTTAATGTTAATCCCATCCATGAAAGGCTGTTAGTAATAATAGATTAGTATTGGTATTAGTACAGAGGTGGGCCTATAAGGACGAAACAATCTGGGAAATGCTGTTTAAAGAAATTGAACATGGAACCTTTTCAGTCACTTCAGGCCTCCAGTAAACAAAGTGATGGTCTTAAACTTGGCAATGAAACTCATCTATCACATAGATATTCAAAAAACATTCATGCCCATGATGGGCTTCAAACCCTCAACCTGTTGGTTAGAGTGAACACACTTACCACTTAGACAACTAGTCTTTCAGATTGGTCACAAATTTCCTTTCTTCATATTTTCCCTGCTTTTCAGCTGAAGGTGAGTTAGCTGGTCATATACAAAAGTGAATACCAACTTGTGGTTGCTCTTGGTATTTTGTGATCTGGGGAAGTAGATCACATCTGTCATATACTGTGCTAACACCTTATGGACTGCCAGATTTTTGTGTTAATCCCATCGACTAAAGGCAGTTTTTCATCTCACAAAATAGGCAGACTGGCCAGAAGAACACTCAGTTAACTGGTATAATACACTTCTCATTGTTTGGACATAATTCCAAATAAACCAACCCAACTCTTCAAATATCTATAATGCACAATACTTCAGTGCTCTGTACTTCCATTAAAACTATTCCTTTATACCAGTGGTTCTCAAACTTTTTTGTCTGGAGGCACACTAAAATCAATAAATAAATTTCACGGCACCCCTAGTATTATTTGCTTTTTATAGAGAGTAAAGTGCCGATTAATTGATTCTGAAAGACTCGCATATATACCCATAAATAAATTGATATTACAGATACTAAAGATATGAAGGAAAGCGTGTTTAAAAGAAAACAGATTTTATTTAAACTAAAAAGGAAAAACATTTGTTTATGATGTCTCTCATTATAGTTGGAAAATATAACAATAAGAAAAACCTCTACTCACTGAATTTAACGACTTTAATATCGTACTTCATTTATTCTCACCGATGACAAAAGACTCATGATTTTTGTTTAGGGGAAATGATCATGTATAATACTTGTCACACTGAACAGAGAAATACTCAAACAGACAGCAGGACAATTAACCATTCATTAGCTCATTTTCCCCAGGTATTTATGTGCTGTCACATATCTAGTTACTACGACACGCGGTGATCTAATGAAATCCCAGGATATAATATAAGAGTGATACAAAAAATGATAATTTTTATATGCGCGTCATCCATTAAAATCAGAATATATAATTTTTTTGTTTTTGATTTAGTTATTTGTGGCAATTGAATATTTTGCTTTTTTCAAATAAACGATTCAAAATTTCGTGGCACCCTTGTGGCATGCTTACGGCACCCAGTTTGAGAACCACTGCTTTATACGTTAATGATTCTCTTGCTAATCTCGAATCCAATTTATAGTTTTGCTAATAATAACAAATTCCTCTCCTTTCTTTAACTAATAAACCTTATAGTGTTCAAACGATTCAAGCTCAAAGATCTTCCATAATAAGTGTCTTAAACACCGACCTCCTTAATTCCCCAACAAGTTGAGGACAATCTGGTGAACTATAATGTTACCAAAATACAATCCTGTTGTATTTCTCATAAAAGAACTCACTTCATCTCTCTTTACCTTTGTTACTACTTGAGTTTCCAGTCAAGGTCAGATTTCGCTTCTGGAGCTGACATATGTTTCCAGTATTTTGCAGCATAAACACACCACATTTATAGCCTCCTCAGCCCTCAAACAACTTCAAGTCCAAGAAAGTTACTTCTCATATTTGGGACAGTGCATCAAAAATCTCCCCCAAAATGCCAGAAAAGGGTAGTCTGCTTAACACAGGCAGTGATGTAATGAGGGCATAAAACGCCTGTGGCAAGTGTCTAACTTGCATCCCCCCAACCCAAAAATAACAAAAATGTTATATGTTTTACGACCCAAACCTAGTTGCACCCGTGGTGGGCGCCTCTTTCACCATGCCCTCATTACAGCACACTTTTTAGACCATCAATCCCTTCATGGAATCCTTGATCCCTCATTGACCCCAATAGTGTTAAATAAATGAATAAATGTTATCAATAATAAAAGTCTCCATTTAAAAATAATAATTCCTTCACCCTTTTCATTGTTTCATTGGTAAATGATGGTATAAATCCAAATTTTAAATACTCTTGCGAATACTGTCGGCACTTCTTATTATCAGGAGCCACCATTACGGGCACTATATCTTTAAAAAAATTACACAGTAAATTCAAAGTTATCAGATCACTGAATACCACTCTGATAGCTATGGGCAATAAATGCACACTACAGTAAATTCAAAGTTATCAGATCACTGAATACCACTCTGATAGCTATGGGCGATAAATGCACACTAACCCTAATTGTCTCTGTTCTAGATGTCTTCATCAGGGAGAGCATGTACTTCTTCCTCATTGACTCAGCCAGTTGGCATTGCATGTTTACTAGGTGTTACTCAAAATCTTTTAGGTGTTTATTGATCCCCATTTGACCCCTAGACATTTATCGACCACTTTGCCGATCCCTGGCTTAACAGATGCCCCACCCTCTCTCTCTCACACACACACACACGCACACCAATCACTTTCTCATACATCTTTTATTTCTTCTGTATACTTTTTTTTTTTTTATGAGTCTTTTCATGGGTACTGCTCCACTGAACTGGCCACTGTCTCTTCCTCTTAAACATTAAAAACATGAGTTGCTGCTGGTCAACATCCATGTACATTTAAACTTCAGATTCTTTCATTCTGTCTCACACCATTTGTCCTAAGGGCCTCACCCTCCAGTATTGATGAAACTCATTAACAGGTTCTTTTTTTCTCCAACTTTCCCCACTCCACTGTTGTGTTATAAGTCTTGCAACCTTCTATATGAAATTGATATAAAATCAAAACATTCTTCAAACTATCATATAAAAATGTGAATTATATATGATGAAGATAGTAATGATTTATATTACACCAGATGTGAAGCAACCTTTTGTTTGTGTGTTGACTATTTAAAAAAAGGGTGCATAGTTTTCTACATGTAAATCTGCATTAGCACACTAATTTGGAATTCCTTCTTCTTCCACAAGTTGCTTGATTGCTGCCAGAATGATCATGTAGTAATTATCTCACTTTCTAATGAGATCTAGGAAGATATAGATAAAAAAAAAATTTTTAAATAGATTACTTATATAAGAAAATACTTCAGTAATAAAAATTTTTGCTCATCACTTTGTAGGCATCCTATTGGAATAAAATATTTATCAAGCTACTGATATTTCACTGTATGTAAAGCCACTACTTCAGAACATAAACTATGTGTCACAGTTCATAGGCACTAACAAATGAAGTAATGATAGAAAAAGTTCAGATTATAATGGTCAGAACTAATGCGCACTTTTGATTCCCCTAATGGTGGTTAAAAAAAAAGTTTACAGTTGGGTAGGAGATGATCTCTCCCAAATTGTTGGGTATTAATGCTACCATACTTATTAAGGTTACAGGAGTGTTTCATGTGTGTGTGTGAGAGAGAGCCCCATACATCAGAGGTCTCAGGACCTGAACACAGTGTGGTGCTGTTTGCAGGCAAATGGTTAAAAGAAAGAAAGGAATTTGCTCGTGTTTTTTTTTTTTGAAGACTTGACGGTTGTAATCATTGAGGAAAACAGTATGGAAAAAGACTCTGCTTTGTTGCTGACTCTAAAAATAGTCTCCAACTTGTAACTACTTCTATCTTGGCTTTGTTTTTCTCCTCCATCTTGTATAGATGATCATGGCAGATCTCATCCCACCATTCTACAAGCCATCCACAGTATGCCTCCTGTGAAATTTTGCCAAAAAGACATCAGAAAAATACTCAGTAGCCTTGATACCTGTAAGTCTCCTGATGCTGATGATATTCTTTCAATTGTACTAAAAGCTTGCTCAAAAATTCACACCCATCGTGTATTGTCTTTTCACACTCATCCAGTATTTATCTGGTAGCCAGTCCTATCCTATCCCCTCAAAAAAAAAAAAAAAAAAAAGGGAGATGAAAGTCAACCATCTAACTATTGCCCTGACCTCACTAATCTAATCTAAATAATGGAAAAAGTCATAAATAGTTAACTGCTTCACTACTTGGAGACTCACCAACATGCGATCTGCCATACTTGTCCACAGCAGATCTTCTATCCAGCCTCCCTCACCTTTAGATGCAGGCCATGGAAAAGTTTAGAGACACACATGTGGTTGTTCTTGATATATCAAAGGCATTTAATTGTGTCATGCATTGTGGGCATGTTACCAAGCTACAATCTTATGGTATTCCTTCTTTCCTCTGCAAATGGATTGCCAGCTTCCTCTTCAGTCATACATTGAGGGTTATAGTGAATGGTTTCCTTTCATCAAATTTTTCAATCAGTGCTATATTCCCCAGTGTCCTCTGCTCTCACCTATACTCTTCCTCCTATACATCACTGATCCTCTCTCTTTCTCTCTGACATCCAATCCTGTTCATAGGTTTGCTGATGATAGTATTCTTCACTCCCCTTATTCATTTTCTAAACCTTTTGGTCAGGTAATTAGCACTTCATGATCTTCTTTAACCAATGCCTTAAACATTGATCTCCTTGCCATTCTTTGGGGGGGGGGGGGGGAGGATAACCTGATGAACTATAATGCCATCAAAAACAGCCCTGTCTTTATCTCCAGGATAAGACAGGACCTCACTTTCAACAATATTCGCAATATTCGGCATTTCAATCAGGTCTAGTTTTCTCTTCTTGGATTAATTCACACATCTAACCTGTCTTGATGTAAGCATATCAGATCCACAGCCTCTTTAGCCTCCCAAAAGTTGGTATTCTTTTTCATTCCAAACAGTACTTCTTTCTCCACTTTCCTCTAATCATGTATGAACATGATTAGAGGAAAGTGGAGGGATGGTGGTCGTGGCCAGTTCAGTGGAGCAGTGCCCATGGAAAAACCTATAAAAAAGATATAATTATAATGTAGCAACAGAGCACCCACAGTGAAGTGACTGGAGGAGTTAGTGAAGGAAGGGTCATCAGTTTAAGCACATTGCTCACTTCTGAAAAATCATGCATTCTGAAGGAGGTCTTAGGTGAATCATACCAAATGTGAGGACAGTATTCTAAAGTCAGGTGGATTTGAGTTAAGTTAAGATTTGAGAATACTGTCCTCACATTTGGTATGATTCACCTAAGACCTCCTTCAGAATGCGTGATTTTTCAGAAGTGAGCAATGTGCTTAAACTGATGACCCTTCCTTCACTGACTCCTCCAGTCACTTTACTGTAGATGCTCTGTTGCCACATTATAATTATATCTTTTTTATAGGTTTTTCCATGGGCACTGCTCCACTGAACTGGCCACGACCACCATCCCTCCACTTTCCTTTAATCATGTATGAACATGATCTGCTCCTGGTCAGTACCTACCCTTATGCAGTTCAACTCCACATTCATTGAACCAACTTTTCATCCTCCACTTTCATTCCCTATACCTCTGCTCTTTGAAACAGTCTTTTTCCTATACTGTTATTCCCAATCATTGCAATTCTCAAGTCTCTTCAAGAAACACGTCAACAAATTCCTTTCTTCTTTCTAACCCTTTTCCCACACACAGCACTGCCATGTGATAGTTCTTAGGACCTTTTGTATATGGAGGACTGATATTAAGAACAATCTAGCATTATCATTTTTTTGGAAAAAATGATATCCATAGTAGGCCAAATTACACAAGGGCAGTTTATGTGTTCCTGGATGTTATAGAGGATAAAGTTCGTCCTTCAGCAAGTGGGCGAAGATTTCTAGCTTGATGTATGAGTTGAGTATAATCTTTACACCACATTTAATCTACATTTTGATGCAACAGTTTTAGTGATATTGCCACTAATTATGCTGTTAGTAAATAAAATATTTTTTTTTATGTTATATGTTTATGTTGTACATCCCATCATACTTAAGTCATTAAATAATCTATTTAAGAGATTATTATAAGTGTATTGATTATAATTTTCAGCATTAAATGTTATGGTGTTTATCATTTTCTAGGTCTTCTTGACCATGTTACTATTTTGATTGGAGTTGCAGTACAAGGAAAAGCTATTGGAGGTATTATTCATCAACCATATTATAATTATCAGGTTTGTTTTAACTTGTTTTCATTAATAAATTCAGAGTGCAAGTACTCATTTTAATTGTTATTGGACACACTTTTCTCCAGAAATTCTCATAACCAATGTTCTTCCTTTTTATTATTATTATTCTTATTATATAAACCTTGTTTATATAATAAGAAAACTCTCAGGGGGACCCTGTAACCCCTAGAGAGCGCATCCCCTGGGTGGCGGATAGGGGAGCCCACCATGTGTGTGTGTGTACATGCGCGTTCATGTGTGTGTGTGTACATGCGCGTTCATGTGTGTGTATATATATATATATATATGGTGGAGTGGTCCGAATATACTGAATAAGGACTCGTGGACCAACAGGGCCATAAGGGGCAATCATCTTGATTGTAAGGGGAGCGGCACTCCCATGGACCCCTAGCTGGATCTATCCTCTCCTTCTTCTACTTTGAGGAAGATCCACTTACTTTAATCTTTCCTATAAAGCCTTATCAGCCAACTCTTCTTACTTTATGACCCTTGTGCTATTAGAGTACTCGAGGGCCATGGGGTCTTTTCATTTCTGACCTTACAACTATGTCCTCTCTATAAACCTTACTATATTTCTTCTATAATCTACCCTTTCCCCTTCAATATACCCTATTCCTCCTATGGGTTTAAATTCGGAAGAAGGCGAGTTCAGAAGCCTTAAGGTAGCAGCCCTACCACTGAACTATTCCATCGTCAGGCTAGTCCCCTGACATGGAGAACATAACCATACTTGTAAGCTGACAGAAAAAGATAATCGGATTGAATCTATGGGAAACGACCCTGGAATGGAAAAGGGAAAACGAAAATGGAAACGACAAAATATAATACACATAGCAAACTGGAATGTAAGAGGAATAGCATATAAAGAAATAGAATTAGACCAGTTATTAAATGAAAGAAATTTTAAAATAGCAGTAATCACTGAAACAAAAAAGAAATTTAAAGGAACTATGAGAACTGAAAATTTTAATGTGATATACAGTGGAGTCGACAGAGACCAAAGAGTACAAGCAGGAGTCATGATTTGGATTCATAACTCCCTTTCAAAACAGTTAAAACATTATAAATTATGGAATGAAAGAATAATAGAAGCTAGAATAAAAATAGATAGAGGCTATTTAACAATAATTGGTTTATATGCCCCAGAAGAAGGAAGAGAACAAGATAATATTGATTTTTATAATCAGCTACAAAACATATATAATAAAATAAATAAAAATGATTACATAATTTTAGCAGGAGACTTAAATGCAAGAATTGGAAACACGAAAATTAATAATAATATAGGAATACATGGAGAACACACTCTAAACAAAAATGGTAAAAAATTGATTGACTTTGTAGTTTATAATAACCTAAAAATAATAAATTCCTTCTATAAACATAAAGACATACATAAATATACTTGGGCAGCAAGAGGATGTAAATCAATATTAGATTACTTCATATTAAATGAAAAGACATCAAAATTTTCACTAGATGTTAGAGTTCACAGAGGATATGAAATAAGCAGTGACCACTTCCTTGTTAAAATAAAATTAAGATTACCACCTAAATGGCTACAAGTAACAACAACAGAAAGAAAAATTGAAACATTTGTTTATAAAACTAGACTATTGAATGACACAAATGTACAATGGCTATATGAACAAAGAATTAACCAGTATCTAGATAAAACAAAACAAAAGGAAGAAATAGAAATAGAATGGCTTAATATAAAAATGATACTAAATGCAGCAGCAAATGAAAGCTTAGGAAAGACCAAAAAATTCAATAAAAGAAAAAAACTGAAGATCTGGGATGATACAATCAAAAAATAATCAAAAAGAAAAAAGAAGCCTATCACAAATGGTTAAGCAGTAAAAGATTAGAAGATGAAATAGAATATAAAAGAATAAGAGCCATAGCCATTGGGGTAGCCATAGTATTCACCACAAAATACGAGGCTAATCTTCTTGAATGGCAGTCAGTCTCAAGTAGAGTAATGTGGGCAAATATGAGAATGGGGAACTGGACAATGAGACTTATTTGTGCCTATGGTCCCACAGAAGGTTCTACTAAGGTAGAAGTGGAGGAATTTTTTGAGGCTTTAGAAAAAGCAACTGACACAATGAAAAAGGAAAAGTTGGTCCTTGTTGGGGATCTAAATAGCAGAGTAGGAAATGATTGTGAGACATACAAAAATATTTTGGGAAAATTTGGAGAAAAGAGCAAAGCTAATAATAATGGCAAATATCTGTTGGATTTATGCTCAGGACATGGACTGGTTATTACTAACACCATGTTCCAACATAAAAATGTGCACAAATTCACATGGAGAGAAGACGCAAGGAATACGAAAAGTCTCATTGACTATGTTATTGTTGATAGTGTTGTTTTCTCCCTGGTGCAGGACACCAGAGTGTACAGAGGATTTGAAATTGGAAGTGATCACTATTTAGTCTTGAGCAGGATGAAATTGAATTTCATATTGAAAAGAATAACATGTAAGAAAGTTTTAAAGCGAATAAAAGTTGAGCAGCTCTCAGATGTGAACTGTAGACTAAAATGCACAAAGATTATTGAAGAAAAAATGAAAGAGTGTGAGAACAGGAACCAAACCTTGGAGATTCAGTGGCAAGCCTTGAAGAAAACCCTGATTGACTCAGCTAGAGAGGCATGTGGTGAAGTTGTCTGCAAGGATAGAAAAATTAGAACTCCATGGTGGACACAGGAAGTTAAAGAGGCAGTTAAGGAAAAAAAGAAAGCATATCAAAAGTTCATGGCAAATAAGTCAGCTTGTGCTCTTAGAGAATACAGAGACAAATGTAAGAAAGCTAAACAGTGTGTAAAACTAGCTAAACAAAAGTCATGGGAGGACTTTGGCAAGAATATAGAAAATAAATATCAAGAAGGTGGCAAAATATTCTGGAGGTTGTTGAAGAAGCTTAGGAATGGAGGAAAGAGTGCTGTAAAAGGAATTAGAGATGATAAAGGTGAAATGAAAACAGGAGAAAAAGATATCCTTGAAGTATGGAGTAATTACTTTGAAAAACTGCTAAATGAAACAAGCAGTGATGACAGCACAGTGATAAAAAACACTGACCAGGCATGTAGTCAGGAATACATATCCATACTTGAAGTAGAAAAAGCCATCAAAGGCTTGAAATGTGGAAAGGCAGCAGGAGTAGATGATATTCGACCAGAAATGCTGAAGTATGGTGGTATAAGAGTCTTACAGTGGCTGCACTGCATAGTTCAGAAAGCCTGGACAGAGGGACGAATTCCCGATGATTGGAGTAGAGCTCTCATAGTACCCATATATAAAAAGGGAAATAAAACTGAATGTGAGAATTACAGAGGTATTTCCCTACTGAGTGTTCCTGGCAAGATCTATACAAGTATACTTGAGAAACGGTTGAGAAGAATTGTGGAAGAAAAGCTTGGTGAAGAACAAGCTGGATTCAGGCCAAATAGAGGCTGTCAGGATCAGATCTTCACTTTACGACAAATAGTCGAGAAAGCATGGGAATATAACAAAGATCTGTATTTAAGTTTTGTCGATTTGGAAAAGGCATATGACAAGGTGCCAAGAGAGAAGCTATTCAATATGCTGCAGTTATATGGTGTCAATGGGGCATTATATCAAGCAATACTTAGTCTTTATTTGAGTTGTGAGTCAGCAGTTAGAATTGAAGGAAGTACAGGAAGATGGTTTAATGTTAAATCTGGTGTGAGACAAGGATGTACATTATCCCCTCTGTTATTCATTATCTATATGGATCACATTATGAAGGAATGTGGTATTAAACCTGATATCAAAATTGGAGATGTTAATGTCAGCTCTTTGCTTTATGTGGATGATGTTATACTTCTAAATAAATCCGCTACAAGTCTGCAAGATTCTCTGACTAAATTGAATAGCTGTTGTAATAGATATGGTATGAAGATCAGCAATAAAAAGACAAAGACAATGAAAATAGGCAGAATCATTGAAAATGTCAACTGTGTTGTGAATGGAGAACCTGTGGAACAAGTAAAACATTTCAGCTACTTAGGCACAATTTTTACTGAAGATGGTAAACTAAATATAGAAATAGACAACAGAATCAGCAAAGCTGGTATCGTGGGAAGTCAATTGAATAAATTCATATGGAATAAGAAAGAAATTAGTCGGAACACTAAATTAGCTGTATACAAGACTGTGTTCAAACCAATTTTAACTTATGGATCTGAGAGCTGGGTCAGAAGTAAAACACTTGACCAAAGACTAGAGACCGCAAATATGAGAGTCCTGAGAAAGATTAGAGGCGTGAACAGATGGCATCAATGGCAATATCATATTAAAAATGAGGATATTAGGAAAGAACTTGACATTGTCAGCATCCAGGAATGCGTTAGCAGGGCTAATCTCAGATGGTATGGTCACTTAAATAGAATGGGAGAGGAAAGATTAGCAAAACAAGTGTTCTCTTCCAGGTTGGCAGGAAAACGACCCAGAGGAAGACCAAGATATAGGTGGATTGATACGGTACAAAGTGCCTTAGACGATAGAAATATAAGATCTGATAATGTTGGAGTCTTGACAAGTAACAGACTGATTTGGAGGAAAATTGTAGATAGGAAGTTAGTAATGATGTAATTTTTTCATGTAGTACTGTCATATCCTGTACACCCCTTGAGGGTACATAGCAGGAATTTGATGATGATGATGATGATGATGAAGAGCCATAGCTAAAAGAGAAGTCAGAAAAAGACATAGAGAATCATGGAATAAATTTGTTTCTAATTTAGAACATGATTTATATAAAATAAGACCCAATGTATATAAGATTTTGAAACACCTAAATGCAGATACCAAAGAAAACATAAAATTAAACACTGAATTGAAATTAGAAGAATTTCTAAATTACTACACAGAACTGTAGACAGACAAATATTTTATAAAAGACAACTGGCAAACAATTAACGAAAATGAAAAGGAAATAACTGAAGAAGAATTAGAAATCAGCCTGAAAGAAACAAGAAACGGAAAATCACCTGGAGAAGATAAGCTAGGTTCAGAACTATATAAATATGCAGGAACAAGATTCAAAGGAAGACTCTTATTATTTTTAAATAAAATTTACTCAACTGGTATCCCCCCAATAGAATGGGAAAAAGCAATTGTGATTCCTATCTTTAAGAAAGGTAATAGAGATGACCCTAAAAACTATAGAGGTATCAGTATACTAAATTCATGTTACAAAATATACAGCAGAATCTTAAATAACAAACTAATGAAATATTCCGAAAACTTTATTCTAGAGGTACAAAACGGATTTAGAAAAGGACGATCATGTATAGACCCAGCCTTCTGCCTAAAATTAATAATAGAGAAAAGAAGAGAATATAATTTAGAAACACATATCGCATTTATTGACTTTGAAAAAGCATTTGACAAAGTTAAAAGAAACATATTATTTAACATATTAAAAGAAAGACAAATACCAAATCATATCCTAAAAGCTGTCACAAGTATATATGAAAATAATCTAATACAAATAAGATTAAATCACGAGCTATCACATACGAGAGTGATAAACCAAAGGGTCCCACAGGGATGTCCCCTCTCAGCAACTCTTTTTAATATCTACTTAAATGAAATAATAATAAAATAGAGTAAAAATTTACATCAAGGAATTAAACTTTCACCAACAGTTAACTTAAACACTCTCCTCTTTGCAGACGACCAAATAATAATTACAAATTCTGAAGATAACTTACAGAAAGCTATTTTAAATCTAAATGAGATGTCCAAAGATTATGGTATGATAATATCAATGGAAAAATCAAAAACTATGGCCTTTAAAGGACAAGATCCAGCAAGAACTAAAATAGTATTAGATAACAAGATCTTAGAACAGGTGAATTCATTTAACTACCTAGGATGTATGATCACTTATGAAAATGAAAAAGATATAAACATAAAAATTGCAAAATATTTAAAGATAACAGGTGTAATTAACTCTATATTTAAACCAAACCTAGTTCAAAAACAAACCAGGCTAAAAGTATACAATACATTAGCCCTACCGGTCTTAATGTATGGAAGCGAAATCTGGACAATAAAACAAAAAGACAAACAAAGATTAACAACAGCAGAAATGAAGTTTATGAGAAAAACTGCAAAGTATACCCTATTTGATCACAAAAGAAACGAAGATATTATGAAAGAATTAAACCAAGAACCAGTAATTGAAAAAATTAAAAAATATAAACATAGATGGATGGAACACGTTCAAAGAATGAAAACAGAAAAATTACCAAAACAAGCCTTAAAGTACAAGCCATTAGGAAAAAGAAAACCAGGACGTCCTCTTAAACAATTCAACGATGACTTCTAAGGCTGGAACAGGCCATACTAGGCCTAAATCCTTGATACATATGATGATGATGATGATATAAACCTTGCTTATTTAAAGCATCTTTGGTCTATTCAGTGGTGATGATATTCTTTGCTTAGAAAGATTGGAGTTGGATTCCTGTCACAATAATGAGAGAAAGCCTATATAAGGACTTTTCAGATAAGATTGAGTTAGCTGATCTCAAATAGAGATGGAAAGGTTTGTCTTTCCAGAAACATGAGGTTTTCATCCCACAAATATGTAAACTGGCCACAAAATGCAGTTGAACGAAAATATGTTTTTCAGCCAGTAAGAGATGATGCTCTATCTTTCTATAATAGGACTCGTACTTACATAATTATCATATGTCAGTTTAAAAATCTCGGGTGTGTTAAAACTCTCATAATACATTGCAAGTGATGGGGGGGGGGGGCTGTTGGCATCATTTGACTTCATTTTAATAAGATAAGGTAGTCATTCCAGCATCCATTAAAATATATTTGTGTCTGTAAATTGTGTTCTCTAACCAGTTTGCAAGATGAAAAGATTCAAGGAAGGAAAAGCACCACCTCTGGAAACCATCTAACTTATCTTTTAGTTGAAAAGCATTTCTAAAAGTTGCTCTCATCATAATGAGATTCAAAGCAAGATCATTCCAGCTCACTCTAAAGATGTTAATTTAATGATTATGAGAGTGGAGGAACCTCCCCAGATATGTGTTTGGATGTGTCAAGTGAGTTTAACTGTAGAAAAAAACTAGTATTGGATCACTTGCACTTTTTTTATGTGATTCCCACTCCCAAAAGGTTATAGGATACTGTGAATGGTAGGATTCAAACCCACAACCTATTTGTTGGAGAGCAAATATGTAAACCACTGGTCTGACCAGGCTGGCAGTTGATTTGGCATCAGTAGCCTGGAGAAATTATTTATTGGATTGAGAGTCAGGGAAACTAGATCATCATAGATGGAACAGCAAAAATATATGTGTGTGTAAGCTCAACTATGATATGTGAATGTGACAGTGATATGAATGCCACTGAGCACAGTTACGAATCTGATAAATGGGTAGAAATACATGCTTTGGGTTCAGACTTTTTTTTGAGTGTGCCTCTCCAGGCAGAAAAGAGGAAGTGGACCAACCAAACCAGACTGTAGATGTAAGTATACAAAAACCCAGGAGGTAAATTGTTATGTCCATACACAAATGCCAGGAGCATCAGGAACAAAGGTATAGTGTTTCAACTTGGTGAATATTTTTTGGCCTGAGATTATTGGCATTAGTTAAACCTTGCTCTCAGAGTCAGATGTAGTAACTGGAATTGAGTGTAAAGGGTATAGTATTTTTAAAAGGATAGGAGATGAAAGGAAAAAGGGTACTACTAATGATATCAGATAATTTGTGTCCAGTTAGGTCAGAGACTCATGAAAGCAATAATGATAATAATGTCTCATGTAGCAATGAGTTTGAGGCTATCTGGTGTGAAGCAGAGACTAACAGGATGAAATATATGATGGAGTGGTGCTGAAAACCTGGGAGTTTGGTTGCTGAGGACAATTAAATGCATCACCAAATTACCCTGATGGGTACTAAACGAGTAATCTTTATAACTGATTTAAATTATCCAAACATTGATTGGGTAAAAGAGAAATCTCCTGATAAGAACAAAGAAGAATTTATTGAGCTGTTTGCAAGACAGTTTTCTCAAGCAACATGTGAAAGAAGGAACTCAAGGTCAAAAAGTATTCGATTTGATTATATCATCAGAAGGGTTCTCAGTTAAGATTGTGACTTTTTCCACCAGTTGATAACAGTGATTATGCTGTATTGTCCTGAGAGGTTGCTAAATTATATGAATCTTCCAATTAGGACAGTTTACATGCTGAATTAAAAAGATGGAAATAATGACAACTCAGGAGAAGACCATTTTTGGTCTAATGGTATCAGTTACAGAATTGGAAGCTTTGAAAAGGTGCTTAAATGAGAAAGTATCAAAGAACAAATGTGCAGTCTTATTAATCAACAGATCCATAAAAAGCAGATGATGTGGAAGGAATATTGTAAGAATAAGAGTGAGAGGAGTTATAAAATATGTAAAGTGCAGGCCAGAAAAGTTACAGGTATTGTAAAGAACATGAAATTATCCTGAAAATCTGTTCAGGATAATTGCAACCAAAAAGAATTTTATCATTATGCTGCAAGTAAGTGAGAAAAAAATGAATGTGGAAGAATAACTTGAATAAATACAGACAGTTCCCTTCTGTCAGAAGCTGATAAGATTATTCAAATAATGCATGCTCACTTTGTTAAGATTTATCAATCAGGTGTATATAATATGGTGCACAGTTCTACTACTACCTTGAATGAAGAGATAGAGGATGTATGAGAATGAGGTTCAAGAGAGCTGCTGCATAACCTAGATAGGAATTTTGGCAATAGAGACGGGTGGGATATCAGCATGTACATTAAAGGAATATTTTGCCAAATTGACTTCACTCTTGACATGTTTTGTATGGCTTGAATCTCAGCTCAGAAAGATCTCACAAGAATGGAAAGAATTTATATTTCCACTGTACAAGGGTGTTGCAAAAGCTGATATATATATAATACACCTTAGTATTTCTGGAGTGGTGTTGAAGATTTTAGAGAAATTGATAAGAACTCAGATACAAAAATGGGTTGACAGAGAAGCTCTACTTTGCAAAGAACAGCATGGGTTTAATAATGGATTCATGTTTTAGCAGTTTGCTCTCATATTTTATAACAGTGTTATGGCGGAGCTGAATAATATGAATGGATATGCTGTCCATTCATATTATTCAGCAGAGCTGAATAATATGAATGATACTGTTGGACTTTGCTAAGGCATTTGATAAAATACAACATGAAAGGCTGTTGCATAAACTGGAGAATATGGAATTGGAATATAAACCATTGACCTGGTTAAGTGGGTGGTAGCTAATGGACAGCTATCAGAAAGTGGTATACATGGGGAGGTCTGGTAGATTCATCCCCGACCCCCATGTGCACTCCAGGGATTAGTCGTACCATTGTTGTTCAGTCTGTATATTAATGATATTAGGAAGGATCTGACAGAATTTATTCAATTGTTGCTGTTAATGCAAAGATAGGTAGAGCAATCAAGGATTGTACTGATATACAGTGCATGCCAGTGGCAAGTTAACATAAATAAAAGAATTGTCGAAAAATAAAATTGTGTCTCACGTGAAAAGTGCCATCCCCAAAAAAGTGCCACCCAGAGCGGATCGTCCCCTCCACCCTCCCCTAGCTATGCCACTGGTGCATGCAGAATGATTTGAGTAAGCTATAGTGGGCAAATAATAATGGGCATCAATTCAATGTTAATAAGTGTAAAGTTATGCACTTTGATGTGATTAGATTTCCAATGGCATATTATATTGGTGGGATTATGCTACAAGAAACTGAAACTAGGGATCTTGGAGTTATGGTGGATAGGAAACTTAAGTTCAAAGGTCACATTGCAAAAAAAGGTAAATGCAACTTAGAGGATAATTGCAATATTGAAACAGACATTGACATGTAAGAATAAGGAAGTCGTTCTGCTCT